>NC_060183.1:11780412-11785412 GCF_021184085.1 Oncorhynchus gorbuscha | reverse complement strand
GTCTATATGTGTATGTATGTGTGTATTTGCCTGTGTGTGTGTCTATGTGGGTGCATGTTTATGTGTGTGTACATGTGTGTTTGTATCTATATGTGTGTGTATATATATATGTATGTATGTGTGGGTGTGTATGTATATATGTATGTATGTGTGTATTTGTCTGCATGTGTGTGTATGTGTTTATGTGTGTGTGTATATGTGTGTTTGTGTCTATATATGTGTGTGTTTGTATGTATATGTCTGTATATGTATGTGTGTATGTGTGTGTGTGTGTCACGCCCTGGCCTTAGTTATCTTTGTTTTCTTTATTATTTTGGTTAGGTCAGGGTGTGACATGGGGGATTTGTGTGTTTCTGCTGGTCTAGGGGTTTTGTATGTTTATGGGGTGTTCCCTAGTCTAGGTGTTTATGTAAGTCTATGGTTGCCTAGATTGGTTCTCAGTTAGAGGCAGGTGTTTATCGTTGTCTCTGATTTGGAACCATATTCCTAAATATTGCTGTTTGGGGTTTTAGGCTGGGTTTCTGTACAGCACTTTGAGATATCAGCTGATGTAAGAAGGGCTATATAAATACATTTGAATTGAAATGAATTGAATATTTAGGCAGCCATGTTCTTTGGGTATTTTGTCGGTTGTTGTTTCCTGTCTTTGTGTTCTCTGCACCAGATTAGACTGTTTCCTGTCTTTGCCATGTTTGTTGTTTTTGTAATTGTGTTCATGTTGAGTTTCTCATATTAAAAACCGTGAACCCTAACCACGCTGCATTTTGGTCCTCCTCTCCTTCCACGGAAGAAAACCGTTACAGTGTGTGTGTGTGTGTGTGTGTGTGTGTGTGTGTGTGTGTGTGTGTGTGTGTGTGTGTGTGTGTGTGTGTGTGTGTGTGTGTGTGTGTGTGTGTGTGTGTGTGTGTGTGTGTGTGTGTGTGTGTGTGTGTGTGTGTAAAGCGAGTGATGTAGTATATATTTTGCGTAAACAACACCAACACAGTCGTCGGTGTCTATTCTCTTTGTTCTGTGTTTCCGTCAGTTACGGTAACTAGGACTGGCTGTTGTCGCCAGGCACTCTTCCAGGCCCTTTATTTCCTGTGATGATGATGATGAATTTCCTCTCCCTCTCCTTTTGTGAGTTGGGTTTAATTACGTCCTGTGTGTGTGATACCAGTAACAGTATTTCCTTTGGATGAATAAAAAAAACAGAACTGCATTCCAGGTAGATGTTTCCACGAGAACATATCTAGGATCAGCTTATCTTCCCTCAATCCTAACCTGAACCCCCAGTGCATTGTGGGTCAGGGACGGCAGGTAGCCTAGTGGTTTGAGTGTTCCCGAGCGTTCTCGAATCTCCGAGCTGACAAGGTAAAAATCTGTCGTTCTGAGCAAGGCACCAAAGACGTGGATGTCGATTTAAGGTAGCCGCCCGCAACCTCTCTGATTGACAGGGTTAAATGTAGAAGACACATTTCAGTTGAAGGCATTCAATTGTACAACTGACTAGGTATCCCCGTTTCCAGTGTGCCTGACGACTGGGTGTTCTCGAACGGTATAGATAGTAGGTCTTTACACGCACAGACACACAGACACACAGACACACAGACACACAGACACACAGACACACAGACACACAGACACACAGACACACAGACACACAGACAAACAGACAAACAGACAAACAGACACAGACACTGCCATGTCAAATGTTGTTCGAGTTTAACAGGTTAACTGGGCTGTATTGTGCTGAACTATTAGCTGTAATAGCTGTCACAGTGTGTGTCTTTATTGAATCAGGTGCAGGTTCATCTGTGTTTGTAAATGGTTGTTTACCCTCTGTATTGATTGTGCTCACATCATTAGCTTCAGTTCAACCTCTAATCAGATTCAGAAGACTCAGTCAGAGGCTGGGCCCAGACGGGCGCAGACGTCAATTCAACGTCTATTCCACTTTGGTTCAACTTCCTTTCATTGAAATAACGTGGAAATGTTGATTCAACCAGTGTGTGCCCAGTGGGTGTGGCCAATAATATCTAATACATCAAGCTGTCTTCGTGTTGTGAAGTGATACTGTGAGAGACTTATTCTAAGTCTCTCTTTCTTTCAATAAAGTGGCTTTATTGGCATGGGAAACGGGTTTACATTGCCAGTCTCTCTCTCTCTCTCTCTCTCTCTCTCTCTCTCTCTCTCTCTCTCTCTCTCTCTCTCTCTCTCTCTCTCTCTCTCTCTCTCTCTCTCTTTATCAAAAGGAATCTGAGCAATTCATTATTAAACACTCAATCTCTGTATGTTGTTATCATTTGCATATTCTAACATCTGTACATATTTATATTGTATGTATATTTAGTGTATAATGTTGAACCAGCCGTATATGATTCAAACAGCTGTATATGATTCAAACAGCTGTATATGATTCAAACAGCTGTATATAATTCCAACAGCTGTATATGATTCAAACAGCTGTATATAATTCCAACATATGTATATAATTCCAACAGCTGTATATGATTCAAACAGCTGTATATGATTCAAACAGCTGTATACGATTCAACCAGCTGTATATGATACAGCCACCTGTATATGATTCAAAGAGCTGTATATCATTCAACCAGCTGTATACGATTCAACCAGCTGTATACAACCAGCTGTATACGATTCAGAAAGCTGTATACGATACAACTAGCTGTATATGATTCAAACAGCTGTATACGATTCAAACAGCTGTATATGATTCAACTAGCTGTGTATGATTCAAAAAGCTGTATATGATTCAACTAGCTGTGTATGATTCAAACAGCTGTATACGATTCAAACAGCTTTATATGTTTCAACCAGCTGTATATGATTCAAGAAACTGTATATTATTCAAACAGCTGTATACGATTCAAACAGCTTTATATGATTCAAGAAGCTGTATATGATTCAAACAGCTGTATACGATTCAAACAGCTGTATACGATTCAAGCAGCTCTCCAATGTGTTCCTTAACTCCTGTGTCTCTACGTGGTTTGAGCGAGCCTCCATGCTGGTGATCCTGCTGAACTGTGTCACCCTGGGGATGTTCCAACCCTGTGAGGACCACACCTGTGAGTCAGAACGATGCAAGATTCTGGAGGTACGTTCTTCATTTCTCCTTTTATCCCTCCCTCCATCTCTCTCTTTCTCTCTCTCTCCCCCGTCCTCATATCCCCCCCCCCCTCTCTCTCTCTCTCTCTTGCTCTCTCTCCCTCTGTCTCTCTCTCTATCTCTCGCTCTCTACATTTCCAAATGCTTTCCCCTTGATAACATTTTGCCCAAAAGCTCAACATGTTTTTAGTTTGTTTTAACTGGTCTGTCTGGAAACAGACAAAAGTCAATATATTTTGTTCACTGGTTCTGCATGGATCAGAAAATAGCTCTATTTCTGAGTATTGCTGTCTCTGGTGTAGGAGTGGGAGAAAGGTGGGCTCACTCAAGGATAACAGATCTGATTTAATTCACTGATATTCTCTTAGCTCTACTACAGATGAATGTAGAGCCTAGAGGTTAAACACCTGTTACACTCTCATTCCTTCTCCCTCACTCTCTTTATCCATCTCTATTTCATCCTCCCTGATCCTTCCCTCTCTCTCCTTCTCCCTCGCTCTCCTTCTCCATCTCTATTTCATCCTCCCCCGATCCTTCCCTCGCTCTCCTTCTCCATCTCTATTTCATCCTCCCCCGATCCTTCCCTCGCTCTCCTTCTCCATCTCTATTTCATCCTCCCCCGATCCTTCCCTCGCTCTCCTTCTCCATCTCTATTTCATCCTCCCCCGATCCTTCCCTCGCTCTCCTTCTCCATCTCTATTTCATCCTCCCCCGATCCTTCCCTCTCTCTCCTTCTCCCTCGCTCTCTTTATTCATCTCTATTTCATCCTCCCCCGATCCTTCCCTCGCTCTCCTTCTCCATCTCTATTTCATCCTCCCCCGATCCTTCCCTCTCTCTCCTTCTCCATCGCTCTCTTTATTCATCTCTATTTCATCCTCCCCCGATCCTTCCCTCTCTCTCCTTCTCCCTCGCTCTCCTTCTCCATCTCTATTTCATCCTCCCCCGATCCTTCCCTCGCTCTCCTTCTCCATCTCTATTTCATCCTCCCCCGATCCATTCCCTCTCTCTCCTTCTCCATCGCTCTCTTTATTCATCTCTATTTCATCCTCCCCTGATCCATTCCCTCTCTCTCCTTCTCCATCGCTCTCTTTATTCATCTCTATTTCATCCTCCCCCGATCCTTCCCTCTCTCTCCTTCTCCCTCGCTCTCCTTCTCCATCTCTATTTCATCCTCCCCCGATCCTTCCCTCGCTCTCCTTCTCCATCGCTCTCTTTATTCATCTCTATTTCATCCTCCCCTGATCCTTCCCTCTCTCTCCTTCTCCATCGCTCTCTTTATTCATCTCTATTTCATCCTCCCCCGATCCTTCCCTCTCTCTCCTTCTCCCTCGCTCTCCTTCTCCATCTCTATTTCATCCTCCCCCGATCCTTCCCTCGCTCTCCTTCTCCATCGCTCTCTTTATTCATCTCTATTTCATCCTCCCCCGATCCTTCCCTCGCTCTCCTTCTCCATCTCTATTTCATCCTCCCCCGATCCTTCCCTCTCTCTCCTTCTCCATCGTTCTCTTTATCCATCTCTATTTTATCCTTCCTCGATCCTTCCCTCTCTCTGCTTCTCCCTCGCTCTCCATCTCTATTTCATCCTCCCCCGATCCATTCCCTCTCTCTCCTTCTTCATCGCTCTCCTTATCCATCTCTATTTCATCCTCCCCTGATCCTTCCCTCTCTCTCCTTCTCCATCGTTCTCTTTATCCATCTCTATTTTATCCTTCCTCGATCCTTCCCTCTCTCTCCTTCTCCCTCGCTCTCCATCTCGATTTCATCCTCCCCCGATCCATTCCCTCTCTCTCCTTCTTCATCGCTCTCCTTATCCATCTCTATTTCATCCTCCCCCGATCCTTCCCTCTCTCTCCTTCTCCCTCGCTCTCTTTATCCATCTCTATTTCAT
>NC_060183.1:11760412-11777912 GCF_021184085.1 Oncorhynchus gorbuscha | reverse complement strand
TGGCTACTCGCCCCACACTGCTGTTGGGCACACCTCCAGCTAGGAGCTTTCCCAGAGTGTTAAAGGGATGCAGCTTTTCACTGCAATACATCTGGACTGGTTGGTTTGGTCGCAAATTCCCCTTTAATTAATAATTAAGAGTTAGGGCAAAACGTATTGTTTATACATGGTTGAAATAAGAGATGTGTGTCCGCGTTATTGAAACAAAAATTGTTGTGTGTGTGTGTGTGTGTGTGTGTGTGTGTGTGTGTGTGTGTGTGTGTGTGTGTGTGTGTGTGTGTGTGTGTGTGTGTGTGTGTGTGTGTGTCTGGTTGAAACAACGTACATAACAACATTCCACCGGAATATTCACCTTATTAAAATAGAGACACTATGTATGCTAATTCTGTCTGAATTAGATTATTGCAGGGTCAAATACTGTCAGCTAGCGTCTGTAGCTAGACACACACACACACAAACAGACACACAGGGGTGGACTGGCCATCTGGCAATTCGGGGCAAATGTCTAATGGGCTGGTTAATTTTTAGCATAGTGGGCTTGTCTAAATAGTTGTTTTTGTTGCATAAAATTATAATTATCTGGCTAATACTTGGGGCCTCAGGGCAAAAATGTGTGAAGGCCTCAAGGAAAAAAGGACCTTTACGTTAGAAATGACAGGTTTCTGGTCCCAGTCCACCTCTGCACAAACACAGACGCAGGTGTATCTCTCCAAGTCAAACCTGAGAGGAGGAACGCAACACTATTACATCATCTTCCTGGGACAATAGACCAATACATAGACAATGTAGACTTTAGCTTGGATGCTCACACACACACGCACGCACGCACGCACGCACGCACGCACGCACGCACGCACGCACGCACACACACACACACACACACACACACACACACACACACACACACACACACACACACACACCGAAGACCTTGAATTTCATCTCTTTCATCTACCGGGCATCTAAGTGTGTGTGTGTGTGTAAGTGCATGCATTTCCTCCCATCTCCTCCTGATACATGAAGCCAAGATAGAGCCTTTCTTATGCTCCTTGCCTGGGGGAACTAAAACACTCACAATCACACACACTATGTAGTTCCCAGAAACCCGTCCTCCGCTGCAGTAACATCCAATCAGAAAATATGTCAGAACACATTCTACCTCCGGCAGTGTGTTCACTGTGCAGTACCTCTCTCTGGGTGCATATCTGTGTGAGTGGACTTGTGTGTGTGTGTGTGTGTGTGTGTGTGTGTGTGTGTGTGTGTGTGTGTGTGTGTGTGTGTGTGTGTGTGTGTGTGTGTGTGTGTGTGTGTGTGTGTGTGTGTGTGTGTGTGTGTGTGTGTGTGTGTGTGTGTGTGCGTGCGTGCGTGCGTGCGTGCGTGCGTGCGTGCGTGCGTGTGCGTGTGTGTCAGTCCTCTCTCTGTTTTATTGAATGTTATTTTAATACTACACCAAAGGCAGCATGATTGGAGGGGAAATAGAGAAATGAGTAGAGAGAGAGTAGAAAGAGGGAGTAGAGAGAGAGTAGAAAGAGGGAGTAGAGAGAGAGTAGAGGAGAGAGAGAGTAGACAGAGAGGAGAGAGAGTAGAGAGAGGGAGAAGAGAGAGAGAAGAGAGAGAGTAGAGAGAGAGAGAGTAGAGAGAGGGAGTAGAGAGAGGGTAGAGAGAGGGTAAAGAGAGAGTAGACAGAGAGTAGACAGAGAAGATAGAGAATAGAGAAAGGGAGAAGAGAGTGGGTGTAGAGAGAGAGGAGAGAGAGAGGAGAGAGAGCGGGTTGAGAGAGGGGGTAGAGAGAGAGTAGAGAGAGAGAGGAGAGAGAGAGTAGAGAGCGTAGAGAGGGAGGAGAGAGAGTAGAGATAGGGAATAGAGAGAGAGTAGAAAGAGAGAGTAGAGAGAGAGGAGAGAGAGAGTAAACAGAGAGAAGAGAGAGAGTAGAGAGAGGGAGTAGAGAGAGAGTAGAGAGAGGGAGTAGAGAGAGGGTGGAGAGAGGAGAGAGAGTAGACAGAGAAGAGAGAGAATAGAGAGAGGGAGTAGAGAGTGGGTGTAGAGAGAGGGAGTAGAGAGTGGGTGTAGAGAGAGAGGAGAGAGAAAGGAGAGAGAGGAGAGAGAGAGTGGAGAGAGGAGAGAGAGAGTAGACAGAGAGAAGAGAGGGAGTAGAGAGAGAGAGTTGAGAGAGGGAGTAGAGAGAGTAGAGAGAAAGTAGAGAGATAGAGTAGAGAGAGGGAGTAGAGAGGGTAGAGAGAGAGAGAGTAGAACGAAACTAGAGAGGGAGAAGAGAGAGAGAGAGTAGGGAGAGTCGAGAGAGGGAGTAGAGTGAGTAGAGAGAGAGTAGAGCGAAACTAGAGAGAGTGGAGAGAGAGTAGAGCCAAACTAGAGAGAGTGCAGAGAGGGAGTAGAGAGAGAGTAGAGAGAGGGAGTAGAGAGAGAGGAGAGAGAGAGAAGAGAGAGAATAGAAAGAGAGAAGAGAGAGAGTAGACAGAGAGAAGTTCAGAGAGTAGAGAGAGGGAGTAGAGAGAGCGGGGTGAGAGAGGGAGTAGAGAGAGAGGAGAGAGAGAGTAGAGAGCGTAGAGAGGGAGGAGAGAGACAGTAGAGATAGGGAGTAGAGAGAGTAGAGAAAGAGTAGAGCGAAACTAGGGAGAGTGAAGAGAGGGAGAAGAGAGAGTCGGGAGAGTCAAGAGAGGGAGTAGAGTGAGTAGAGAGAGAGTAGAGCGAAACTAGAGAGAGTGGAGAGAGAGTAGAGAGAAGGAGTAGAGAGTAGAGAGAAGGAGTAGAGAGAGAGAGGGAGTAGAGAGAGAGTAGAGAGGGAGTAGAGTAGAGAGAGGGAGTAGAGAGAGAGGGAGTAGAGAGAGAGTAGAGAGGGAGTAGAGAGTAGAGAGAGGGAGTAGAGAGAGAGGAGGGTTAGGGAGTAGGGAGAGAGTAGGGAGAGAATCGAGAGAGGGAGTAGAGAGAGTAGATAGAGAGAGGGAGGAGAGAGAGGGTACAGAGAGTATAGAGAGAGCAAAGAGAGAGAGAATAGAGAAAGAGTAGGGAAAGGGAGTAGAGAGAGAGTAGAGAGAGAGTAGAGAGAGGGAGTAGAGAGTAGAGAGAGAGAGTAGAGAGAGGGAGTAGATGGGGAGAGAGTAGAGAGAAAGGGAGTAGAGAGTGGAGAATAGAGAGAGGGAGTCGGGAGAGAGTAGAGAGAGAGAGGGAGTAGAGAGTAGAGAATAGAGAGAGGGAGTCGAGAGAGAGTAGAGAGAGAGTGAGTAGATTTGGAGAGAGTAGAGAGAGGGAGTAGAAAGAGAGAGTAGAGAGGCAGTAGAGAGAGAGTAGAGAAGGAGTAGGGAGTAGAGAGAGGGAGTAGAGAGAGAGTAGAGAGACGGAGGAGAGAGTGAGTAGAGAGAGAGGAGGGTTAGGGAGTAGGGAGAGAGTAGGGAGAGAATCGAGAGAGGGAGTAGAGAGAATAGATAGAGAGAGGGAGGAGAGAGAGGGAGGAGAGAGAGGGTAGAGAGAGTATAGAGAGAGCAAAGAGAGAGAATAGAGAAAGAGTAGGGAAAGGGAGTAGAGAGAGAGTAGAGAGAGAGTAGAGAGAGTGAGTAGAGAGTAGAGAGAGAGAGTAGAGAGTAGAGAGAGGGAGTAGAGAGAAGAGACAGGGAGTAGAGAGGCAGTAGAGAGAGAGAGAGCTACAGACATGCTCAACGTAAACTCCTCGTTTATTTCCCTGTTTTTTTTTAAACACTCAGATCTAAAAATAATTCAAGACCAGAAGTTATGAACAACAACTGTATTCAATCAGAATAGGTAAAAACTTTGCGCTTTACATGAAGAAGTATTGACTCTCACTAGCTAGCTACACAACAAAAACCTAGCCATCAGGCTACCAAACTAGAAAGGGGACTTAATACAACTACGTACATCAAACGACCAAACTAATGTGGAACATATCTTCAGTTTTTTTTTTGAGAATATTGTTTCATTCTTTTTGCTGGTTTGTGGGCGAAATTAAAGCTAGCTAACAACAGCGGCAGACAAACAAAGCTGATTGAAATGGTGCAGCAGAACAGAGTAGCAGCAGCAGAGCCCACAGGCTCCCTGTCCCCACTCCCCCTCAGCGCTGAGTCCTTTCTCTACCCTCCAGAGGCCAGAAATGACATAACGATGAAAGCTTTTAAACAGAAACTACTTAAGGGGAGGCCAGAAACCCTTTTCGAAGACCTCTACATAAATTGTGACGTGAGGAGTCTCATCTTTCTCACTGACCAGCCAAATGCATGGAGCTCAGCTTTCTGCTGTCACTACCCATCCATAAAGAAAGAGGGAACCTGTAATGGGTGGACGCTGAAAGTCAAAGAGACAGATGACCCTGACAGCGCCTTGATAACAATCACCCTCTACAAGACTGGGACTGTCATGGTGCAAGGTAACCTTAGGCTGATTGAAACCGACTTTCAGACCATTAAGGAGAGAGCAGAGAGAGAGAAGGACACCATGCCCTGTCACAAGGCAAACTCTACCAGCACCACCCTCACCCCCACTCTCCCCACCCAAAAGGGTACATGCAGCACCTCTCTTCCCATCATAGTGGAGGACATGCCCCAGGAGGAGAGCAACCGCCTCAGTGCAGAGCAGGCTCCGTGGCTGCCATGAGGGATGAGTTCACCAGACTGGAGGGGGAGGTGGTCCTGCTGAGGGAAAGCATGAGCCAACAGCCACCAGACAACCACAGCTTAGAGGAGCACCTAACCAAGGTGCGGACAGAGCAGGACAGCAGCCTTGCAACTCAGCTGAAAGAGGTTCAGCAAGAGAGAGACGGACTCAAGGGAGATCTGGCTGATCTAACAAAGGAGGTGAGAGAGCTCCAAAAAGACAGTCAGAACAGTAATAATGATCTGACCACACTAAGAGAGGAGCTGCAGGAGAGAAAGAGGACAGAGGACAGGCTGCAGGAGCAGCTAGATCACCACTCTATGACCTGCCATCACACAGCAGAGGAGACCAGATCAACCAGCCAGGCTTCCCCAGCCCTGCCTGCTGCACGCCTCCCTCCAGCCCACACAACAGCCTCCCACTGACAGCGGCACAGACCAGCCACACCCCAGCTCCAACACCCACCAGGCCCCCCTCTGCCCCCTCCAGTCCAGAAGAAACACTGGCCGAAATCGTCCTGTTGATGGACTCAAATGGAAACTTTGTTCAGGAGAATATACTTTTCCCTGGACACAAAAGGAGAAAGGTGTGGTGCCCAACAACGCAGAGTGCCATGGAGCTGCTTGATAAGGCCCATCTCGGGTCGCCAAGCCACATAATCATACATACCGGAAGCAACGACGCTGCATGCTCAGCAGGAGAGGGTGGCGACTTCACTACGGGGAGTGATCGAGAAGGACTCCACAATCTTCCCCAACTCAAGGATCATGGTGTCAACCCTTCTACAGAGGAAGGACTCCCATCCTGCCACAATACAAAGAATAAACGCCAGCCTCTCCCTGGACTGTGCACTGTCTCTATGACCATGTTCACCTGTACAGGAAACAACACCCTGGACCACTACCCTGGACCCCCCATCCACGACCACAGCACCACCAACCTCAATGTCCACCACAGCCAGCGCAGCACAGACCACCCCAGCCCAGCTTCAGACCCACCCAGACAAGGCCTACCACTCCCCCCTTCCCCCCACCGCAGACCCACACTTGGAGGAGCCACAGCCCGGCAGGCAGACATGTTTATGTCATTTTGAAGATACAGAAGAAACGGTAATGAAATACTTTTACATGTTGGAATTTACAAGGTTCAAAGTTCTCTGCTTTTGGGCTAAAGAGCAGAAGCCCAGACTTCCTGAAAGAAATTGATGATGTTGATATTGTAGTACTACAGGAAACATGGTGCAGAGGTGATGTTTCCTCTGGCTGTCCACTAGGTTATAGGGAGATAATCATACCATCCACTAAATTAAAAGGAATCAAACAGGGAAGAGACTCAGGGGGAATGCTACTATGGTATAAATCTGAAATAACATATTCAATCGAATTGATCAAAACAGGAGACTTCTTTATCTGGTTAAAAATCAGACAGATAAAAACGTCTTCCTCTGTGCCACATACATTCCCCCCTCAGAGTCACCCTACTTCAATGACGAGAGTTTCTCCATTCTAGAGGGGGAGATGAGTCACTTTCAGGCCCAAGGCAATGTACTGGTCTGTGGAGACCTGAATGCTAGAACAGCAGAATAACTAAACACTATTAACAGTTATGGGGACAAACACCTACCAGGAAGCGACAAACTTTCTCTCCCCACATACCCGGCCAGAAACAAAGTGAGAATGTATGCACACATGACTGTAAGTCGCTTTGGATAAAAGCGTCTGCTAAATGGCATATATATACATATATATATATAGGAGACTCTTTTGGTAGGTACACCTCTTGGCAGCAGCACTGTAGACTACTTCTTCATCGACCAAAACCCAGAGTCTCTCAGAGCCTTCACAGTCAGCCCACTAACACCTCTCTCAGACCACAGTAAAATCATAGTGTATCTGAGAAGAGCAGAACCCAAACATGAACCCAAGCATCACGGCCCAATAAATGACAATAAATGACATGGTACTAAACAGGCCTATAGATGGAGTGCAAACAGTACAGACATCTACCAAAAAGCAATTAGTAGCCAAAAAATACAATCTCTCCAGGACAACTTTTTAGCCTTAACATTCTCCTACAGCAATAAAGGTGTACATTTGGCCCTTTGGAACATAAACTTTATATTTGACCAATCTAAAGAAACATAATAGCAAACCAGAAAATGGTTTGAAAATTATTGTGAAAATCTAAGAAGGTTATTCAGAAATATATCTCATCAAAAACAGAGACCCAGACAACAAAAATATAGGCCTTCAATATGGGGAAACACTGACGCAATACATACACACCCTAAAAACAAAAAAGGAACAGGACATTAGAAATCAGCTGGATGGAACCTCATCATGAGGAATTGGCTATCCAAAATGGGGATATGTGGATAAATCACTTTGCAAACCTCTAAAGCAATAATACAAAGAGACCAGATCAAAAGGATATAAAAAGAAATATTACAACTCCTTGAATCAGCGGTCAAAGACTATCAGAATCCTGTGCATACCCCACTTATTGGACAAACTATGCACTCTCTAACCCCAAAAAGGCCTGTGGTGCTGATGTTATTTTAAATTAAATGATCCAATATACAGACCACAAATTCAAATTTGCTATACTCAAACTCTTCAACATTTTCCTCACTGCAGGTATTTAATCTAATCAATAAAGATGGAGACAAATTTGACCCACATACAAGGTTTTAGAGCATCTACTCATTCAAGGGTTTCTCTTTATGTTTTACTGTTTTCTACAATTTAGAATAATAGTGAAGATATCAAATCTATAAAATAACACATACACTATGGAATCATGTAGTAACCAAAAAACTGTTTAACATTTCAAAATATATTACATTTTTAGTCTTTAAATAGCCACCCTTTGCCTTGATGCCAGCTTTGCACATTCTTGGCATTCTCTCAACCAGCTTCACCTGGAATGCTTTTCCAACTGTCTGGAAGTACTTGTTGGCTGATTTTCTCAGTTTCGTTGAGGTCGGGGGATTGTGGAGGCCAGGTCATCTGATGCAGCACTCCATCACTTTCCTTCTTGGTAAAATAGCCCTTACACTGCCTGGAGGTGTGTGGACTTCAGGAAACAGCAGAGGGAGCACCCCCTATCCACATTGATGGGACAGCAGTGGAGAAGGTGTACACATCACTGACAAACTGAAATGGTCTACCCACACAGACAGTGTGGTGAAGAAGGCGCAACAGTGCAGTACAGGTGCATCAAAGCTGGGACCGAGAGACTGAAAAACAGCTTCTATCTCAAGGCCATCAGACTGTTAAACAGCCATCACTTGCACAGAGAGTCTGCTGCCTACATACAGACTTGAAATCATTGGCCACTTTAATAAATGTAACACTAGTCACTTTAATAATGCCACTTTGTTTACATATCTTACATTACTGATCTCATATGCATATCCTGTATTCTATACTATCTATTGCATCTTAGCCTATGGCGCTCTGTCATTCCTCATCCATATATTTATATATTCTTATTCCATTCCCTTCCTTATTCCACTCCTTCCCTTCCATTACATATTTGTTATGGAATTGTTAGATATTACTTGTTAGATATTGCTGCACTGTTGGAACTAGAAGCACAATAGTTTTGCTACACTCGCAATAACATCTGCTAACCATGTGTATGTGACCAATAAGATTTGTCCTGTTGAAATACAAATTATATTCCCACGAAGCCCAAACCAGATGGGATATCATATCACTGCATAATGCTGTGGTTGCCATGCTGGTTAAGTGTGCCTTGAATTCTAAGTAAATCACAGACAGTGTTACCAGCAAAGCACCCCCACACCATCACACCTCCTCCTCCATGCTTTATGGTGGAAAATGCATGTGGCGATCATCCGTTCACCCACACCGCGTCTCACAAAGACACGTCGGTTGGAACCAAAAATCTCCAACTTGGACTCCAGACCAAAGGACAAATTTACACCAGTCTAATCTCCATCGTTTGCATTTCTTGGCGTTTCAAGTCTCTTCTTCTTATTGGTGTCAAAACCTTTGACTGGTAGAGTAGAGACAGAGGAATTTGCGTTAACAGGAAAATTCTCTGTAGTATCATAAATAGCAGACTACATCATTTCTTTGAACACAGCGTCCTGAGCAGAAGCCAGATTAGATTTTTTATCTTACAACAGACCACATTTACACCCCCCACACTCTAATTGACAAACAAGTAAATGAAAACAAAGGCACAATATACTCGTGTTTTGTAGACTTCAAGAAAGCATTTGATTCAATTTGGCACAAAGGTATTTTTATAAACTAATAGAAAGTGGTACTGGAGTGAAAACATATGATGTTATTAAATCATTGTACACTAAAAACAAATGTGCAGTTCAAATTGACACCAGGGAAACAGACTTCTTCTCTCATAGACGTGGAGTGAAACAGGGCTGCCCAATAAGTCCAACACTATTTAACATCTACATTATTGAATTCGCAAAAAACATTAGAAGAATCAGCAGCACCAGGTCTCACCCTACACAACACTGAAATCAAGTGTCTGCTGTGCGCAGATGACCTGGTGCTGCTGTGTCCCACTAAGGAGGGTCTGCTGTAGACAGATGACCTGGTGCTGCTGTGTCCCCCTAAGGAGGGTCTGCTGTAGACAGATGACCTGGTGCTGCTGTGTCCCATTAAGGAGGGTCTGCTGTAGACAGATGACCTGGTGCTGCTGTGTCCCACTAAGGAGAGTCTGCTGTAGACAGATGACCTGGTGCTGCTGTGTCCCACTAAGGAGGGTCTGCTGTAGACAGATGACCTGGTGCTGCTGTGTCCCACTAAGGAGGGTCTGCTGTAGACAGATGACCTGGTGCTGCTGTGTCCCACTAAGGAGGGTCTGCTGTAGACAGATGACCTGGTGCTGCTGTCTCCCACTAAGGAGGAGTTACAGCAGCATCTAGATCATCTGCACAGGTTCTGTCAGACCTGGGCTCTGACCGTTAATCAAAACAAATAATATAATGATATTCCAAAAAAGGTCAGGAAATCTGGATGACAAATATACATTCTATTTGGACACAGTTCTATTAGAACACGCCAAAAACTACACGTATCTAGGACTAAATATGAGCGAGACAGGAAGCTTTCACATGGCTGTGAACGAGCTGAGAGACAAAAGCAAGAAGAGCATTCTATGCCATTAAAAAGATAATTAAAATTCCAATTAGAATCTGGCAGAAAAAAAATCTAATCAGTTATTGAACCAATTGCTCTATATGGCAGCGAAGTATGGGATCCGCTCTCCGATAATGAATTTACCAAATGGAACAAACATCCAATCGAAATACTGCAGGCAGAGTTTTGCAAGACTGTATTGCAAGTGGAAAGGAAACCTCCAAATAACGTATGTAGAGCAGAATTTGGCCAATACCCCCTCCTTACTCGAATAAACAGCCATCACATTTTACAAACAAGTGACCCCAAAATATTCCATCACTCAGCTACAATGTCAAGAGATGAAACAAGAGAAGAGTCCCCTCAGCCAGCTGGCTCAGTTCACTAACCAAAATCAACCCCATAGAGCCTCAGGACAGCACTCAGAAAATCTGGCCCAACCAAATCATCACAAAACAAAAACAAAAATATATTACCTATTGGAAAGACACCACAAAAAAAATCTAATTAAACTTCAGGGCTATTTGGCCCTAAACAGACAGTACATGGTGGCAGACTATCTGACCACTGTGACTGATAGAAAACTGAGGAAAACACTGACTACGTACAGACTCAGTGAGCACAGTCTGACTATAGAGACCGGTCATCACAGACAAACCTGTCTGTCCAGAGAGGACAGGCTGTGTTTACTCTGCTCCAGGGGAGAGGTACAGACAGAGCTGCATTTCCTATTACACTGTGACAAATACTCAGATCTAAGAGAATATTTATTTCCCCAAATTATCGTTCAGTACAAAGAATTTGAAACTATAAAATATCTCATATTTATTGGGTGAAAAGCATACATTTGCAGCTTTGGCAGCCAAATATGTGTCCTCCTGCCACAACCTGAGGGACAGCCAGTGAAAAAGTGCAATGTAATGTCAATAATATTTCCCATCTTGGTTTGTTTTGGCCTTTGTACAATGTCATGGAAGTGCAATATGACTCCATAGACACGGTATATTCGATAGGCAATGACTTGATAAACTACAAAACTCAGATTTCAGAATGTTTTCTATCCAAATCTACTAATGATATGCATATTCTAGCTTTTAGGACTGAGTAGCAGGCAGTTTACTCTGGGCACCTTTTTATCCAAGCTACTCAATACTGCCCCCCAGTCCAAAAGAAGTTAAGCAAGGGGCACCTCCAAGCGAGCGGCACCATGAAGACCAATGAGCTCTCCAAACAGGTCAGGGACAAAGTTGTGTAGAAGTACAGATCCGGGTTGGGTTATTAAAAAATAACCGAAACTTTGAGCATCCCACAGAGCACCATTAAATCCATTATTTAAAAAATGAGTGAATATGCCACAACAAGAAACTTGCCAAGAGAGGGCCGCCCACCAAAACTCATGGACCAGGCAAGGAGGGCATTAAAACTAGTTAGGGATGGGCGGGACGCAAATGTCTCAACTGGCCAATTGCCAGGGAAAATGCAGAGCGCCAGATTCAAATAAAATACTAAAAATTCAAACTTTCACAAAAGTGTACCCATTTCCTTGTTGGCCTACTTCTTCATTGCACAAAGGAATAACCTCAACCAAATTCCAAATACTGGTGACATCCAGTGGAAGCGGAAGGAACTGAAAACAGATTCCTAAGAAATATCCCTTGGCAATAACAAGACAGGGAACAGAGAGAGGCAAAAAAAATCTGAACAGTTAGTCCTCGAGGTTATGCCTGCTACATAAGTTCTGTTATAAGTTCTATTATACTCACAGACATGATTCAAACTGTTTTAAAACCTTCAGAGTGTTTTCTATCCAAATCTATGAATAATATGCATATCTTATATTCTTGGCATGAGTAGCAGGAAGTTAAAATTGGGCACGCTATTTATCCAAAAGTGAAAATTCTGCCCCCTAGCCCCAAGAGGTTTTAATCAGAGAGGCAACAAAGATACCAAAGACAACCCTGAAGGAGCTGCAAAGCTCCACAGCGGAGATTGGGTATCTGTCCATAGGACCACTATAAGCCATACACTCCACAGAGCTGGGCTTTACAGAAGAGTGCTTTTAAAAGAAAAAATCAAGCAAACACGTTTGGTGTTCGCCAAAAGGTATATGGGAGACTCCCCAATCATATGGAAGAAGGTACTCTGGTTAGATGAGACAAAAATTGAGCTTTTTGGCCATCAAGAAAAACGCTATGTCTTGCACAAACACAACACCTCTCATCAGCCCGAGAACACCATCCCCACAGTGAAGCATGGTGGTGGCAGGATCATGCTGTGGGTATGTTTTTCATCGGCAGGGACTGGTCAGAATTGAAGGAATGTTGAATGGCGCTAAATACATCGAAATTCTTGAGGAAAACCTGTTTGAGTCTTCCAGAGATTTGAGACTGGGATAGAGGTTCACTTTCTAGCAGGACAATGACACTAAGCATGCTGCTAATGCAACACCCTAGTGGTTTAAGGGGAACATTTAAATGTCTTGGATTGGCCTAGTCAAAGCTCAGAACTCGATCCAATTCGAGAATCTGTGGTATGACTTAAAGATTGATGTACACCAGTGGAACCCATCCAACTTGAAGGAGCTAGAGCAGTCTTGCCTTGAAGAATGGGCATAAATCCCATTGGCTGGATGTGCCAAGCTCATAGAGACATACCCCAAGAGACCTGTTGCTGTAATTGCTGCAAATGGTGGCTCTAAAAAGCATTGACTTTCGGGGGGGGGTGTCTGACAATACCCCGGACAGAGACAACCAGGCAGGATATAACCTTGCACACTTTATAACTTCAGCCACTTTGCCAAAGCACAGCCCCCACACCACTATAGGTATATCAACAGACCCCCAACTTGCTACCCTGAGACAAGGCTGAAGCATAGCCCACGAAGATCTCCTCCACCGCACGAGTTTGAGGGGGTGCAAAACCCGGACATGAAGATCACGGCAGCGACTCAACCCACTCAAGTCGAGTATAGCAAAAAAAAAGAGTGGCACGACGCACCCCTCCTAGGGACGGCATGGAAGAGCACTAGTAAGCCGGTGACTCAGCCCCTGTAATCGGGTCAGAGGCAGAGAATCCCAGTGGAGAGAGAGAGAAGGGAGCCGGCCAGGAAGAGACAGCAAGGGATGTGATGTCTGTACAGATAGTCAGCATCCACTGAATCTAAGGCCAAGGTTATAGTCAAGGCAGGTCAGGAGTCAACTGCTCTGATGAACCCGTATCATTATCATCGACACTTATAGGGTCAATCGAACACAGGGGTCGGTGATCTAATCCAAATAGACAGGGGTAGGAGGCTACAGTATAGTCATCCTTAGTGCAGGCCACTCAGATAGATAGAGAAAGAAAATATGTGTGTGTTTGTGTGTGTGTGTTTACATTCCTCCTCATACCATGAGCTTAGTCACTCGCACACAGTCATTGTTTGGGTTTATACTCAGACAATTGTAACCAAGGTGAGGGAGCACCATAGATATTGAAGCACAGCAGTGCTATACAGCAATGTGCCTTTAATGGAGAGAGATACTGCAGAGACATAATAAGAGTAATGCATCAGATGACCTCTTACAGAAAAAAGAGTAAGATGTGTATAGACTTGAGTCCTGCTACCCCACCCGAGCCTGACGGGCCCCAACATTATAAATTGGGTTAGGGCCGGGTAGGGCCCAAATCTGTCCCTGCTCTGGATTCAGCAGGGCTTCTCCATCTGTCGGAGGCACCGGGTGTCGGGAGCTATGGGCTCAAGTTATCCCGCCTCTCGCCCATCCTTAAAGGGTTCTCCGAGTCCTGTGAAGCGTAGGAGTGGACGGATTTCCTAGTCCTTCTCACCAGCCGTGATTTTGGGCAGCTCCATGGTAAGAAATGTCACTGTTCCTGGTTGCCAAAACAATGTCCTATCCAGGAGCGAGAGTAAATCACATTACTAAGCTGCTCCTGAATGTACCAGGCCAGGACATGGACATTTATTCTATTGTAGTCTATGTGGGTTTTAATGACATCATGAAGGGCAGCTCTAAACAGTTGAAACAAGATTTCAAAGAGTTGATTGACTCTCAGTAACAAAAGACCCATCATATATGGCCCAGTGCCCTCTCTGAATCGTAGCATTGAACACTTTAGCAGGATTATTTTTCTTCACAACTGGCTACGTGATTATTGCAGCTTAATGCGTGTACCTTTGGTTGACAATTTGGTTGACAACACGTTTTATAAGGAGGATGGGATCCACCCAAATTGAATTGAACCTGATCGAACATCTCTGGAGAGACCTGAAAATACCTGTGCTGAGACTGTTCCCATCCAACCTGACCGAGTTTGAGAGGATCTGCAGAAAATAATGGGATAAACTCCCCAAATAAAGATTTGCCAAGCCTGTAGCGTCATACCAAAGAAGACCCCGAGGCAGCTGCCAAATGTGCTTCAACAAAGTACTAAGTCAAGGGTCTGAAAACTTATGTACAATTGAAGTCAGAAGTTTACCTACGCTAAATAAACTAGTTTTTGCGAGTCGGTTAGGACATCTACTTTGTGCATAACACAAGTCATTTTTCCAACAATTGGTTACAGACAGATTATTTCACTCATAATTAACTGTATCACAATTCCAGTGGGTCAGAAATAGACATATAATAAGTTGCCTGTGCCTTTAAACACTTTGGAAAATTCCAGAAAATGATGTCATGGCTTTAGAAGCTTCTGGTAGGCTAATTGATATAATTTGAGTCAATTGGAGGTGTACCTGCGGATGTATTACAAGGCCGACCTTCAAACTCAGTTCCTCTTTGCTTGACATCATGGAAAAATCGAAAGAAATCAGCCAAGACCTCAGATAAAAATTGTAGACCTCCACAGGTCTGGTTCATCCTTGTGAGCAATGTCCAAACGCCTGAAGGTACCATGTTCATATGTACAAACAATAGTACGCAAGTATAAACACCTAGGGACCATGCAGCCGTCACACCGCTCAGGAAGGAGAAGCGTTCTGTCTCCTAGAGATGAACGCACTTTGGTGCAAAAAGTGAAAATCAATCCCAGAACAACAGAAAGGACCTTGTGGAGATGCTGGAGGAAACAGATACAGAAGTACCTATATCCACAGTAAAACGAGTCCTATATCGGCATAACCTGAAAGTCCGCTCAGCAAGGAAGAAGCCACTGCTACAAACCGACATAAAAAAACCCAGACTGCCGTTTGCAGCTACACATGGGGACAAAGATCGTACTTTTTGGAGAAATATCCTCGGGTCTGAAAAAACAAAAATTTAACTGTTTGTCCATAATGACCATCGTTACGTTTGGATGAGGCTTGCAAGCAGATGAACACCATCCCAACCGTGAAGCACGGGGGTGGCAGCATCATGTTGTGAGGGTGCTTGGCTGCAGGAGGGACTGGTGCGCTTCACAAAATAGATGGCATCGTGAGGGAGGATAATTATGTGGATATATTGAAGCAACTTCTCAAGACATCAGTCAGGAAGTTAAAGCTTGGTCACAAATGGGTCTTCCAAATGGACAATGACCCCAAGCATACTTCCAAAGTTATGGCAAAATGGCTTAAGGACAACAAGTCAAGGTATTGGAGTGGCCATCACAAAGCCCTGACCTCAATTCTATAGGAAAGTTGTGGGCAGAACTGAAAAAGCGTGTGTGAGTAAGGAGTCCTAGAGAGAGAGAGACAGAGAGAGAGAAACAGAGAGAGACAGAGAGAGACAGAGAGAGAGACAGGGAGAGAGAGAGACAGGTGAAGGAGAGAAAAAGAGGAGGGGAGTGTGTGAGCACTGGCTCGTGGTGTTTCCTCTGTGTGTGTGTATCTGTAGGTGTGTGTGTGTGTTTCTTACATGTGTGTCTCTCTATGTGTGAACAAGGAGTTAGGGAGGACGTTGCATTCGCTCATCACCCACAGATACTGCTGCAGGGGATTGACTGTAAACTACACTATTCTCCTGCACCTCTCCTGTAGATCTCCTGCACTATTCTCCTGCACATCTCCTGTAGATATCCTCTAGATCTCCTGCAGTATTCTCCGTTACATCTCCTGTAGATCTTCTGCACTATTCTCCTGCACATCTCCTGTAGATCTCCTGTAGATCTCCTGCACATCTCCTGTAGATCTCCTGCACTATTCTCCTGCGCATCTCCTGAAAATCTCCTGTAGATTTCCTGTAAATCTCCTACACTATTCTCCTGTACATCTAATGTAGATATCCTGCTCATCTCCTGTAGATCTCCTGCACATATCCTGTATATCTCCTGCTCATC
Organism: Oncorhynchus gorbuscha; assembly: GCF_021184085.1. Taxonomy (NCBI): domain Eukaryota; kingdom Metazoa; phylum Chordata; class Actinopteri; order Salmoniformes; family Salmonidae; genus Oncorhynchus; species Oncorhynchus gorbuscha. The sequence goes on along the minus strand of NC_060183.1, from coordinate 11,761,899 downwards.
TCCTGTAGATCTCCTTGCATATCTCATGTAGAACTCCTCCTACACATCTCATGCACATCTCTATTTACATTCTAGCCCTATAGAGACTGTAGTCATATGTGTTTGTCTATCCAGTGTGTTTACAGTCACTCAGACCTTTGGGATGCCTCAGGGCTCAGTTCTTTAGCAAATAGATTCCAGTTGGCTAGAAATCTCAGGTGTGTTTATCACCCATAGGGCCGTGGGGTATGTTCTACCAGCCTGACAGAGGGAGTTTAACCAATGTAAAATAGATGAGTAATCATACACAAGTGATGGGGAAGGAAGTGACCTCTTTAGAGGATAGTACAGGAGAGGGAGAGTAGAGGTGAGGGGGAGGAGAGAAAAGGAGAGGGGGAGGAGAGGAGAAGGAGAGGCGGAGTAGAGGAGAAGGAGAGGCGGAGGAGAGGAGAGGGGGAAGAGAGAAAAGGAGAGGCGGAGTAGTGGAGAAGGAGAGGCGGAGTAGAGGAGAAGGAGAGGCGGAGTAGAGGAGAAGGAGAGGCGGAGTAGAGGAGAGGGGGAAGAGAGAAAAGGAGAGGCGGAGTAGAGGAGGAGAGGCGGAGTAGAGGAGAAGGAGAGGCGGAGTAGAGGAGAAGGAGAGGCGGAGTAGAGGAGAAGGAGAGGCGGAGTAGAGGAGAGAGGGAAGAGAGAAAAGAAGAGGGGGAGGAGAGGAGAAGGAGAGGCGGAGTAGAGGAGAAGGGGAAGAGAGAAAAGGAGAGGGGGAGGAGATATATTACCATCTGAATCTTCTACTGTTTTACTCTGAACTAGTATCCAGAAAGAAGTACACTTGTAGTTGTTTGTGTACCCCCGCACATTGACTCGGTACCCCCGCACATTGACTCGGTACCCCCGCACATTGACTCGGTACCCCTTGTATATATCCTCCACGTTGACTCGGTACCCCTGCACATTGACTCGGTACCCCTTGTATATAGCCTCCACATTGACTCGGTACCCCCGCACATTGACTCGGTACCCCCGCACATTGACTCGGTACCCCTTGTATATAGCCTCCACATTGACTCGGTACCCCCGCACATTGACTCGGTACCCCCGCACATTGACTCGGTACCCCCGCACATTGACTCGGTACCCCCGCACATTGACTCGGTACCCCCGCACATTGACTCGGTACCCCTTGTATATAGCCTCCACATTGACTCGGTACTCCCGCACATTGACTCGGTACCGCTTGTATATAGCCTCCACATTGACTCGGTACCCCCGCACATTGACTCGGTACCCCTTGTATATAGCCTCCACATTGACTCGGTACCCCCGCACATTGACTCGGTACCCCTTGTATATAGCCTCCACATTGACTCGGTACCCCTTGTATATACCCTGCACATTGACTTGGTACCCCTTGTATATAGCCTGCACATTGACTTGGTACCCCTTGTATATAGCCTGCACATTGACTCGGTACCCCTTGTATATAGCCTGCACATTGACTTGGTACCCCT
>NC_060183.1:11600412-11755412 GCF_021184085.1 Oncorhynchus gorbuscha | reverse complement strand
TGTTTTGATCCTGTGTTGGATTATTCACCCTGTGTGTTGGGTTGACCGTCGTTTTTGTGCACCGGAGAATAAACTGTCAAATCACTGAAACCTGAAACTCTCTGCGCCTGATTCCACCCACCTTGGTAAAACGTGCAGACTGTTCTAGTGCCCTTGCCAATTCATTGATATATACGGTAAAGAGGGTGGGGCTGAAGCTGCATCCCTGTTTCACTCCATGGCCGTGTAGAAAGAAAAGTGTGTGTTTTTTCCCATTTTAACCAGACACTTGTTGTTTGTGTGCAGCAGACCCTCATGCAAAATCGAGTCAAAAACTTTTTTTAAGTAAACAAAGCATGAGAAGACTTTGCCTTTGGCTTGGTTTGTTTGTTTGTCAATTAGGGTGTGCAGGGTGAATATGTGGTCTTTCGCATGGTCATTTTGTAAAAAGCCAATTTGACATTGGCTCAGCACATTGTTTTCGCTGAGGAAATGTAAGAGTCTGAAATTAATGTTAATGCATGAATTAATTTCCCAAGGTTGTTGTTGCTGCATATCCCACTGTAATTATTTGGGTCAAATTTGTTTCCACTTTTGTAGATTGGGGTTATCCGGCCTTGGTTCCAAATATTAGGGAAGATGCCAGAGCTGTTAAATAGTACAGTAATAGTCAACAGTTTGGACACACCTACTCATTTCAGGGTATTTCTTTATTTGCACTATTTTCTACATTGCAGAATAAATGTGAAGACATCAAAACTATGAAATAACACATATGGAATCATGTAGTAACCAAAAAAGTGTTAAACACATCAAAAAACAGCTTCATGAGGTAGTCACCTTTTGTCTTGTATGATGCTATAATTGTTGTACCTGTTAGTGAGAGTGCTGTACCATTTTAAGGGATATGTGGCATTGGTTCTCTGGAAATGAAACATAATCCCTCCCTAACCCGGACAACGCTAGGCCAATTGTGCTTCACCCCACAGACCTCCCGGTCGTGGCCGGCTGAGACGGAGCCTGGGCTCGAACCCAGAGTCTCTGGTGGCACTGCGCCACCCGGGAGGCCCCCAGGCCTGGTACCTTTGATGTTTCATAATGTTTAATTGTTTGAATTAATTGTTGTATATTATTTTCTATATATTACCTATGTAAAAAACCTGTCTGATCAGGGTAAACAATATCTGGTAAAACCTTTTTTATTCTATGTGCTATGCATTTCGCCAGGATTGTTGCATCACAACAGTGAAGTGTAAGAGGACTTCAGTTTTTTTTAAATGGACTGTATCTTTAAACTTACCACCTGGGTCCTGTTTTAGTAGTAATGAAATCGGTCCTTCTTGTTGAGTACCTGAAATTCTACCATTTTTATAGGAGTAATTAAAACATTCTAATAATGGATATTTGAGTACATCAACAACGGTCTGATATACCTCTACTGGTATACCATCAAGCCCTGGTGATTTTCTAAACTGAATTGCCTCAAAAATGTCCTCTTCTGTAAGTTGGCCTTCACACAGATCTTTGTGTAAAATGTGTTGATTTTACATGAATATTGTTTTAATTAGGAAATAAATCATTACTGTTAACATTTTTATCCTGGAAAACTTCCCAGTACTTCATGATTACAAGCATACCCATAACATGATGCAGCCACCACTATTCTTGAAAATATGGACAGTGGTACTCAGTAATGTGTTGTATTGGATTTGCCCCAAACATAACCCTTGTATTCAGGAAACTGTTTGTTTGCAGTATGACTTTAGTGCCTTGTTGCAAACAGGATTCATGTTTTAGAATTTGTTTTATTCTGTACATGCTTGCTTGTTTTCACTCTGTCAATTAGGTTAGTACCATGCAAAACTGCTCTAGCTCCTTCAAGTTGGATGGGTTCCGCTGGTGTACAGCAATCTTTAAGTCATACCACAGATTCTCATTTGGATTGTGGTCTGGACTTTGACTAGGCCATTCCAAGACATTTAAATGTTTCCCGTTAAACCACTCGAGTGTTGCTTTATCTGTCATGTTTTGTCTTATATTGTCTTGTCCTTTTGCTTTCCCTTCTGTTCGTTTTCCCCCTGCTGGTCTTATTAGGTTCGTTCCCTTTTTTCTCTCTCCCTCCCTCTCTCTCTTCTCTCTATCGTTCCGTTCCTGCTCCCAGCTGTTCCTATTCCCCTACTCAATCATCTAGTCTTTTCACACCTGTTCCTTATCTTGCCCTCTGATTAGAGTCCCTATTTCTCCCCTTGTTTTCCGTTTCTGTCCTGTCGGATCCTTGTATTATGTTCGCCGTGCTGTGTCTTTGTCTCGCCCTGTCGTGTCTTGTTTCCCTCAGATGCTGCGTGTGAGCAGGTGTCTGAGTCTGCTACGGTCGGTGCCTTCCCGAGGCAACCTACAGTTAATGGTCGAGTCTCCAGTCTGTCCTCGTCACTACGAGTGGAATTAAGTTTTTTATGTTTTGTTTTCTGCTCTGATTGTCCAGGAGTATTGCCTATTTCCTTTACTGGAATAAAGACTCTGTTTTCGCCAAGTCGCTTTTGGGTCCTCATTCACCTGCATAACATTATCAGTATACTTAGGGTCCTGCTGGAAGATGAACCTCCGTCCCAGTCTTAAATCTCTGGAAGACTGAAACAGGTTTCCCTCAAGAATTTCCCTATATTTAGCGCCATCCATCATTCCTTCAATTCTGACCAGTTTCCCAGTCCCCGCCGATGAAAAACATCCCCACTGTATGATGCTGCCACAACCATGCGTTACTGTGGGGATGATATTCTCGGGGTGATGAGGGGTGTTGGGTTTGTGTTTGCTCATTTCTTTCTTTAAACAAGAGCTTTTTTTCTGGCCTGTTAAGTACAGTTGTTAAGGACAAGAGAACCCGCTAAATGACCAAAATGTACATGTACATGTAAAAATTGAAATTTGCAAAGAACACTGGGTAATATGTCACTGCATGGGTAATTCCAGTTATATACTGTACATTAGATTACAGTAACCTTTTTAGTTGCGTAAAATGGATTACTGTAAAATGGATTATAGTAGTTGTGCTGTAAAATCAATTACAGTATCTTAATGGTCAATTGCTGTCATTGAGTTACTGTGCATTATACAGGAAATGTTTTGCAGTATAATGTGTGGCTGTGTGTGCAGTGCACTATGAACTGAAATGACTTAGAGAGAGAGAGAGCGAGAGAGAGAGAGAGAGAGAGAGAGAGAGAGAGAGAGAGAGAGAGAGAGAGAGAGAGAGAGAGAGAGAGAGAGAGAGAGAGAGAGAGAGAGAGAGAGAGAGAGAGAGAGAGAGAGAGAGAGAGAGAGAGAGAGAGAGAGAGAGAGAGAGAGAGAAACCACCTCACATCTATCCTGATGCTGCAATATGCTCTGGGCTGCAGTCTTAACACACACTGCTATCTATCACACACACACAGCACTATCTATCAGTCAGTCACAGTTCGTTCAGTGCTGGATAACTCCCACTGCAGCTAGCCTCTCTGTGAAGCCCCAGAGACTACAATTACAACACTAACTGACAAATGTCATCAGAAAGAGACTGAGCTGAGTTGGCTGGTTCGTATGATGACAGATGGGAGAGAGACAGAGAGAAGCTGAAGCATGGAGAGATAAGGAGAGAAGATGGTGGTTTTAGCAGTAGGAAGAAATACTCCACATCTAGTGATGCGGTTAATAATTATAATATTTCATCCTTTAACGGGTACAATAGGATCGGATCCACATCTGCAGTTGAAGGCTATTGATGGGTTTCCTATGGATGAAATGAAGCAAACGATAGTCTCTTTTATGTGTCTGTGTGTTTTTGGCCTGAACTTTATTGTACGATTATTGTGTTATATTGTAAACATTGACGGGGCAAACAAATCCAACAGGCGAATGGCTATTATATCCTAATTAAGTCATTATATATCTATTATAGTGCTATAAAACTAGGGAGAGATTCATTTTCTATTGTAAGTCTACTGATGTTAGTCTGGTAGACAGAGGGGAAAATAAGGGAGGGAGAGAGAGAAAGAGAGAGAGAGAATTGTATGCAGTAGGGAGGAGAGTGAGAATTAATCTGAGGACAAGCTTTTGGGCTCTAGCTAAATCTTTTTCAACTATCTCCTCCACCTCTCCCTTCCTCCCTCACTCCTTGCAGATCCCTCCCTCCAACTCAACCTCCCAAGCCTCCCTTCAATTCCTCCTTTCTTCGCATACCCCTTACTTCCTCTCTCACCCCCTCCCACTCCAGGCAGTAAACCTGTCGTACTTCATTGACCTGCCAGGTGGTGCAGAGAGAGGGAGAGTGTGAGAGAGAGAGTGTGAGAGAGAGAGAGTGTGAGAGAGAGAGAGAGTGTGAGAGAGAGAGTGTGAGAGAGAGAGAGAGAGAGAGAGAGAGAGAGAGAGAGAGAGAGAGAGAGAGAGAGAGAGAGAGAGAGAGAGAGAGAGACAGAGAGAGACAGAGACAGAGAGAGAGAGACAGAGAGAGAGACAGAGAGACAGAGAGACAGAGAGCAGGAGAGACAGAGAGAGAGCAGGAGAGAAATGCATGTTTAATGGTTTATTTAGCTTTTGTTTACTATTGATTTCACTTGCTTTGGCATTGTAAACATATATTTCCCATGCCATTAAAGCCCTTTGAATTAAATTGAGAGAGAGAGAGAGATTGCACACTTCCCACAAAATGAGGTGGCAACGGAGCTGCATTTCCTAACCTCCTGCCAGATTTAAGACCATATTAGAGACACATATTTCCCCCAGATTATACAGACCCACAAAGAATTCAAAAACAAATCCGATTTTGATAAACTCCCATATCTACTGGGTGAAATACCACAGTGTGAAATCACAGCTGCAAGATTTGTGACCTGTTGCCACAAGAAAAGTGTAACCAGTGAAGAACAAACCCCATTGTAAATACAACCCATATGTATGTTTAATTACTTTCCTCTTTGTACTTTATCTATTTGCACATAATATGACCTGTGAAACGTCTTTATTCCTCTGGGACTTTTGTGAGTGTAATATTTACTGTAAGTTGTTGTGGTTTATTTCACTTTTGTTTATTATCTAGTTCACTTGCTTTGGCAATGTTACCATGTTTCCCATGCCAATGAAGCCCTTACATTGAATTGAAATTGAAATTGAATTGAGAGAGATATAAGAGAGATATAGAGAGAGAGAGAGAGAGAGAGAGAGAGAGAGAGAGAGAGAGAGAGAGAGAGAGAGAGAGAGAGAGAGAGAGAGAGAGAGAGAGAGAGAGAGAGAGAGAGAGAGAGAGAGAGAGAGAGAGAGAGAGAGAGAGAGAGAGAGAGAGAGAGAGAGAGAGAGAGAGACGGAGGGAGAGAGAGACGGAGGGAGAGAGAGACGGAGAGAGAGAGAGAGAGAGAGAGAGAGAGAGAGAGGGAGGTGAACAGCTGCAGTGCCATAGGTAGGTTGCTGATATGTGTTGTTTGTATCCTTGCATGCGCCTGGCTCTCTGAAAGTACACTGGTAATCTGACATGTCAGCTAAGTATGGAAGATAGAAAATAAGAAACATGCTGTACTCTTCAAAAGACAAAGAAGGACAGAACCAGAGAGTGTTGAGTTGGACGTCTCTCAGAATGGCTCTAGTATGGCTACCTCTCTCTCTCTCTCTCTTTCTCAATCTCCCTCCCTCCCTCCCTCCCTCCCTCCCTCCCTCCCTCCCTCCCTCCCTCCCTCCCTCCCTCCCTCCCTCCCTCCCTCCCTTTCCTCTCTGTGCAACCCCCTCTACTCCACTGCAATGCTTCTAAGAACTCCCACAGCCACTCAGTCACTGCAGTAGATCATACAAGCCTTTCCTCTCAGAAGGTTAATAACATCCATGATCTTATAGTCTTTTCTTTATAACGTCCTCCTCCCTCAATGACCAGTGAGTCACTCTGTTGTTGATGTTTGAAGAGGGATACACAGTGGCATGTGCTCGCTGGTCGCCTAGGGTGTGTGTGTGTGTGTGTGTGTGTGTGTGTGTGTGTGTGTGTGTGTGTGTGTGTGTGTGTGTGTGTGTGTGTGTGTGTGTGTGTGTGTGTGTGTGTGTGTGTGTGTGTGTGTGTGTGTGTGTGTGTGTGTGTGTGTGTGTGTGTGTGTGCGTGCGTGTGCGTGCATGCATCTCCGTCGGACACACTTATTACAACCAGACACACTCAGACAAGTTGAGGAAATTGACAAGCTTGGAAATGAGAAATGAGACATTAGTAAAGTAATTAGAGATTATATTTTACATTTACGCTGTGATTGATCACATTTTAATGCAGTTCCTTATGACCGTCTCACTCTCAGCGCAGATAGCATGCATAGACAATAGAGCAGGGCTATTCGACTCTTAAAGGCGTCTGCATTGACCCTGCAGCATTTACGGTGATACGGCCTGTGCAGAGGTCAGGGCATTCATACTTTATGCGCTTCGCCGAGCAGCACAGAGCTGGTGTCAAGAAAGGAAGAGAGTTTGTGTTTATACAGGACCTCCCGCCCCCACCCACCCATCTTCAACCAATCATGTCAATGTGAGCTATACGGAGCCCTCCGCATTGTTACAACATTTTGCCTCCGGAGGCTTTTCATTTTTGGATCTTTCCCTAGAAGGTCTACTGCTGCTTTTCTGTTCTACCAGATCAGTAAATGTGCCCACCTGGTGTCCCAGGTCTAAATCAGTCCCCTAACTAGAAGTGAATCACTCACCTGGTGTCCCAGGTCTAAATCAGTCCCCTCACTAGAAGTGAATCACTCACCTGGTGTCCCAGGTCTAAATAAGTCCCCTAACTAGAAGTGAATCCCTCACCTGGTGTCCCAGGTCTAAATCAGTCCCTAATTAGAAGTGAATCACTCACCTGGTGTCCCAGGTCTAAATCAGTCCCCTAGCTAGAAGTGAATCACTCACCTGGTGTCCCAGATCTAAATCAGTCCCCTAACTAGAAGTGAATCACTCACCTGGTGTCCCAGGTCTAAATCAGTCCCCTAACTAGAAGTGAATCACTCACCTGGTGTCCCAGGTCTAAATCAGTCCCCTAACTAGAAGTGAATCACCCACCTGGTGTCCCAGGTCTAAATCAGTCCCCTAACTAGAAGTGAATCACTCACCTGGTGTCCCAGATCTAAATCAGTCCCCTAACTAGAAGTGAATCACTCACCTGGTGTCCCAGGTCTAAATCAGTCCCGTAACTAGAAGTGAATCACTCACCTGGTGTCCCAGGTCTAAATCAGTCCCCTAACTAGAAGTGAGTCACTCACCTGGTGTCCCAGGTCTAAATCAGTCCCCTAATTAGAAGTGAATCACTCACCTGGTGTCCCAGGTCTAAATCAGTCCCTTAACTAGAAGTGAATCACTCACCTGGAGTCCCAGGTCTAAATCAGTCCCCTAACTAGAAGTGAATCACTCACCTGGTGTCCCAGGTCTAAATCAGTTCCCTAACTAGAAGTGAATCACCCACCTGGTGTCCCAGGTCTAAATCAGTCCCCTAACTAGAAGTGAATCACTCACCTGGTTTCCCAGGCCTAAATCAGTCCCCTAACTAGAAGTGAATCACTCACCTGGTGTCCCAGGTCTAAATCAGTCCCCTAACTAGAAGTGAATCACCCAAATAGTGTCCCAGGTCTAAATCAGTCCCTAATTAGAAGTGAATCACTCACCTGGTGTCCCAGGTCTAAATCAGTCCCCTAATTAGAAGTGAATCACTCACCTGGTGTCCCAGGTCTAAATCAGTCCCCTAACTAGAAGTGAATCACTCACCTGGTGTCCCAGGTCTAAATCAGTCCCCTAACTAGAAGTGAATCACTCACCTGGTGTCCCAGGTCTAAATCAGTCCCCTAGCTAGAAGTGAATCACCCACCTGGTGTCCCAGATCTAAATCAGTCCCCTAACTAGAAGTGAATCACTCACCTGGTGTCCCAGGTCTAAATCAGTCCCCTAACTAGAAGTGAATCACCCAAATGGTGTCCCAGGTCTAAATCAGTCCCTAATTAGAAGTGAATCACTCACCTGGTGTCCCAGGTCTAAATCAGTCCCTAATTAGAAGTGAATCACTCACCTGGTGTCCCAGGTCTAAATCAGTCCCCTAATTAGAAGTGAATCACTCACCTGGTGTCCCAGGTCTAAATCAGTCCCCTAACTAGAAGTGAATCACTCACCTGGTGTCCCAGGTCTAAATCAGTCCCCTAACTAGAAGTGATTCACTCACCTGGTGTCCCAGGTCTAAATCAGTCCCTAATTAGAAGTGAATCACTCACCTGGTGTCCCAGGTCTAAATCAGTCCCCTAACTAGAAGTGAATCACCCACCTGGTGTCCCAGGTCTAAATCAGTCCCCTAACTAGAAGTGAATCACTCACCTGGTGTCCCAGGTCTAAATCAGTCCTCTAATTAGAAGTGAATCACTCACCTGGTGTCCCAGGTCTAAATCAGTCCCTTAACTAGAAGTGAATCACTCACCTGGAGTCCCAGGTCTAAATCAGTCCCCTAACTAGAAGTGAATCACTCACCTGGTGTCCCAGGTCTAAATCAGTTCCCTAACTAGAAGTGAATCACCCACCTGGTGTCCCAGGTCTAAATCAGTCCCCTAACTAGAAGTGAATCACTCACCTGGTTTCCCAGGCCTAAATCAGTCCCCTAACTAGAAGTGAATCACTCACCTGGTGTCCCAGGTCTAAATCAGTCCCCTAACTAGAAGTGAATCACCCAAATAGTGTCCCAGGTCTAAATCAGTCCCTAATTAGAAGTGAATCACTCACCTGGTGTCCCAGGTCTAAATCAGTCCCCTAATTAGAAGTGAATCACTCACCTGGTGTCCCAGGTCTAAATCAGTCCCCTAACTAGAAGTGAATCACTCACCTGGTGTCCCAGGTCTAAATCAGTCCCCTAACTAGAAGTGAATCACTCACCTGGTGTCCCAGGTCTAAATCAGTCCCCTAGCTAGAAGTGAATCACCCACCTGGTGTCCCAGATCTAAATCAGTCCCCTAACTAGAAGTGAATCACTCACCTGGTGTCCCAGGTCTAAATCAGTCCCCTAACTAGAAGTGAATCACCCAAATGGTGTCCCAGGTCTAAATCAGTCCCTAATTAGAAGTGAATCACTCACCTGGTGTCCCAGGTCTAAATCAGTCCCTAATTAGAAGTGAATCACTCACCTGGTGTCCCAGGTCTAAATCAGTCCCCTAATTAGAAGTGAATCACTCACCTGGTGTCCCAGGTCTAAATCAGTCCCCTAACTAGAAGTGAATCACTCACCTGGTGTCCCAGGTCTAAATCAGTCCCTAATTAGAAGTGAATCACTCACCTGGTGTCCCAGGTCTAAATCAGTCCCTAATTAGAAGTGAATCACTCACCTGGTGTCCCAGGTCTAAATCAGTCCCCTAACTAGAAGTGAATCACCCACCTGGTGTCCCAGGTCTAAATCAGTCCCCTAACTAGAAGTGAATCACTCACCTGGTGTGAATCACCTGGTGTCCCAGGTCCAGTAACTAGAAGTGAATCACCCACCTGGTGTCCCAGGTCTAAATCAGTCCCCTAATTAGAAGTGAATCACTCACCTGGTGTCCCAGGTCTAAATCAGTCCCCTAACTAGAAGTGAATCACTCACCTGGTGTCCCAGGTCTAAATCAGTCCCCTAACTAGAAGTGAATCACTCACCTGGTGTCCCAGGTCTAAATCAGTCCCCTAGCTAGAAGTGAATCACCCACCTGGTGTCCCAGATCTAAATCAGTCCCCTAACTAGAAGTGAATCACTCACCTGGTGTCCCAGGTCTAAATCAGTCCCCTAACTAGAAGTGAATCACCCAAATGGTGTCCCAGGTCTAAATCAGTCCCTAATTAGAAGTGAATCACTCACCTGGTGTCCCAGGTCTAAATCAGTCCCTAATTAGAAGTGAATCACTCACCTGGTGTCCCAGGTCTAAATCAGTCCCCTAATTAGAAGTGAATCACTCACCTGGTGTCCCAGGTCTAAATCAGTCCCCTAACTAGAAGTGAATCACTCACCTGGTGTCCCAGGTCTAAATCAGTCCCCTAACAGTCCCCTAACTAGAAGTGATTCACTCACCTGGTGTCCCAGGTCTAAATCAGTCCCTAATTAGAAGTGAATCACTCACCTGGTGTCCCAGGTCTAAATCAGTCCCCTAACTAGAAGTGAATCACCCACCTGGTGTCCCAGGTCTAAATCAGTCCCCTAACTAGAAGTGAATCACTCACCTGGTGTCCCAGGTCTAAATCAGTCCCCTAACTAGAAGTGAATCACCCACCTGGTGTCCCAGGTCTAAATCAGTCCCCTAATTAGAAGTGAATCACCCACCTGGTGTCCCAGGTCAAAATCAGTCCCCTAATTAGAAGTGAATCACTCACCTGGTGTCCCATGTATAAATCAGTCCCTAATTAGAAGGGAATCACCCACGTGGTGTCCCATGTATAAATCAGTCCCTAATTAGAAGGGAATCACCCACCTGGTGTCCCAGATCTAAATCAGTCCCCTAACTAGAAGTGAATCACTCACCTGGTGTCCCAGGTCTAAATCAGTCCCCTAACTAGAAGTGAATCACTCACCTGGTGTCCCAGGTCTAAATCACTCACCTGGTGTCCCAGGTCTAAATCAGTCCCCTAACTAGAAGTGAATCACTCACCTGGTGTCCCAGGTCTAAATCAGTCCCCTAACTAGAAGTGAATCACTCACCTGGTGTCCCAGGTCTAAATCAGTCCCTAATTAGAAGGGAATAATAAAATGAAGCAATGGAAGTGGATCCAATGTTGATAATTGAATTTGAGGGCAATAGCGGATTTTGCACAGTTCACAGAAAGCAAGACATTTTGGAGTGGACTATGGCATGCTACTAACAGTGTTTGTGTTTGTTTTGTTCTAGGATGCTGGAGTATTCTCTGAACCTGCAGAATGTCAGTTTCTCGGCAGTGAGAACAGTTCGAGTTCTGAGACCCCTCCGAGCCATCAACAGAGTGCCTAGTGAGTAACAACCCCTCTCCACTCCTTCCCTCCACTCCTCTGCCCTTACTGAAACCAAAGAGTGCCACGGTGATTGGCCAGGGCCAATCTCTCTGTTCATCTTTGATGAGGCTGATTTGTCTTGGCTCTGATTCCACTTCGACCTTCCTGTGTCATATCTCTCTGTCTCTCTGTCTCTCTCTCTCTCTCTCTCTCTGTCTCTCTGTCTCTCTGTGTCTCTCTCTATTTCAAATCAAATCACATTTTATTGATCTCATTCACATACAGTATTTAGCAGATGTTATTACATCAACATTTGAATGTCTGCTTCTTACATTGTATAAAAGTAGAGAAGCAGAGCTACAAACTGGTCAATCACACACTGCATTTGAGGAACAATGGGAAAGTAATTCTGCTTTTAAAATTGTTCAACTTGTAAACTCACTTTTGTGAAAACCCTCTTTCAACGTTTTGGTACTACTATTGGAGAACCCTTCTTTGTCTACACCCATTCAGCATTGTTCACACCCTCTTAAGCCTTAGCCCCACCCATTCAGCATTGTTCACACCCTCTTAAGCCTTAGCCCCACCCATTCAGCATTGTTCACACCCTCTTAAGCCTTAGCCCCACCCATTCAGCATTGTTCACACCCTCTTAAGCCTTAGCCCCACCCATTCAGCATTGTTCACACCCTCTTAAGCCTTAGCCCCACCCATTCAGCATTGTTCACACCCTCTTAAGCCTTAGCCCCACACACCTCTTTAAGGGTTGATCCAACTGTTCTGTACAAATTTGCCAGGTACTTCCAGACATCTAAGAGAGAGAGAATAGCTCACTGAACATTACTCGCCCCATCGCTATCTCTGTGGTTCCATGTTAAGACATGTAGCTAGATAGCTAGCCAGGTAAACAATGAGTCCCAACACATGACGTAACGTTAGCTAGCTAACAGTACACTTGCAATTAAACAACTTTCTGTCAAAATTAGAAATGTGTAATATGTGATAATCTTACCAGTATACATCAGGGTTGGACGCGCCTCGTGTCTGATGCAGTTCGTGGTCGCCTTATTTTGATGATGTAATCCAGACTGGTGTTTTCTTCCATCTCCGCTATTATACTACAATTCCACTTTCAAAACTCGGTTCTCCAGAAAGTGGAAAGCATATATATAACGTTAGCTCGCGAGCCAGTCGGCTAACGTTAGCTAGATAACTGTACACTTGACATTAGGTTTATGCAGTTTTACTAAGCAATACATTTTTTTTTTTTTAATCCGCATTCGACATGATTATCTAAACATACTGACCAGCTCTAATAGACAGTCGTGTGCTATACGGTAGACCAATCCAAACTGATCTCTCGGCATATCCAGCCCACTCATTATCTCAGCCAATCATGGCTAGCGGACAGGTTGCCCCCTTTCTCTGTGGCTAAACCAACGAGGCTCCTAATTTAACAATTGTTTTTCATATTTACAGATGGCGTACACGTTCGATATCAAGGCACATGTAAAGTTCACATGTTCAACAAGGCATTTCTGCCCTAAAACACATCTTGATGAAAACATTGGTTTAAACGTTCAAACAGCTGTCCTGTGAAGTCGTGACATGTGTTTTCTGAATCGGGCCACATATTAGGATGAGCAGTGTCAGAGTGACATTGACTAGAATATAAATATATATATTTATGAAATGGGTAAAACAGTATGTAAACATTATTAAAGTGACCAGTGTTCCATGTCTATGTACAGTACATAGGGCAGCAGCCTCTAAGGTGCAGGGATGAGTAACCGGGTGGTAGCCGGCTAGTGACAGTGACTAAGTTCAGGGCGGGACACCGGGTGGAGGCCTGTAAGTCTGATGGCCTTGAGATAGAAGCTGTTTTTCAGTCTCTCGGTCCCTGCTTTGATGCACCTGTACTGACTTTGCCTTCTGGATGGTAGCGGGGTGAACAGGCAGTGGCTCGGGTGGTTGTTGTCCTTGATGATCTTTTTGGACTTCGGATGCTGTAGGTGTCCTGGAGGGCAGTGTGCCCCTGCTGATGCGTTGTGTCTCACTCTCTCTCTCTATCCTCTCTCACTCTTCCTCCATTTTTCTTTCTCCACCATGCTCCCCATTAGTCTTTAATTCCAGATTGAATTACATTCTCTAATAAACATATTACTGTTACTGTGTTGATGTATGCAGCCCATTCAGTACTGTGTTGATGTATGCAGCCCATTCAGTGCTGTTACTGTGTTGATGTATGCAGCCCATTCAGTACTGTTACTGTGTTGATGTATGCAGCCCATTCAGTACTGTTACTGTGTTGATGCATGCAGCCCATTCAGTACTGTGTTGATGTATGCAGCCCATTCAGTGCTGTTACTGTGTTGATGTATGCAGCCCATTCAGTACTGTGTTGATGCATGCAGCCCATTCAGTACTGTGTTGATGTATGCAGCCCATTCAGTACTGTTACTGTGTTGATGTATGCAGCCCATTCAGTACTGTTACTGTGTTGATGTATGCAGCCCATTCAGTACTGTTACTGTGTTGATGCATGCAGCCCATTCAGTACTGTGTTGATGTATGCAGCCCATTCAGTGCTGTTACTGTGTTGATGTATGCAGCCCATTCAGTACTGTGTTGATGCATGCAGCCCATTCAGTACTGTGTTGATGTATGCAGCCCATTCAGTACTGTTACTGTGTTGATGTATGCAGCCCATTCAGTACTGTTACTGTGTTGATGTATGCAGCCCATTCAGTACTGTTACTGTGTTGATGTATGCAGCCCATTCAGTACTGTGTTGATGTATGCAGCCCATTCAGTACTGTTACTAAGTTGATGTATGCAGCCCATTCAGTACTGTTACTGTGTTGATGTATGCAGCCCATTCAGTACTGTGTTGATGTATGCAGCCCATTCAGTGCTGTTACTAAGTTGATGTGTGCAGCCCATTCAGTACTGTGTTGATGTATGCAGCCCATTCAGTACTGTGTTGATGTATGCAGCCCATTCAGTACTGTGTGGATGTATGCAGCCCATTCAGTACTGTTACTGTGTTGATGTATGCAGCCCATTCAGTGCTGTTACTGTGTTGATGTATGCAGCCCATTCAGTACTGTGTTGATGTATTCAGCCCATTCAGTACTGTGTGGATGTATGCAGCCCATTCAGTACTGTTACTGTGTTGATGTATGCAGCCCATTCAGTACTGTGTTGATGTATGCAGCCCATTCAGTACTGTGGTGATGCATCCCATTCAGTACTGTTACTGTGTTGATGTATGCAGCCCATTCAGTACTGTTACTGTGTTGATGTATGCAGCCCATTCAGTACTGTGTTGATGTATGCAGCCCATTCAGTACTGTGTGGATGTATGCAGCCCATTCAGTACTGTTACTGTGTGGATGTATGCAAACCATTCAGTACTGTTACTGTGTTGATGTATGCAGCCCATTCATTACTGTGTTGATGTATGCAGCCCATTCAGTACTGTGTTGATGTATGCAGCTCCCCATCCCTCTCACTCAACCCCAGGCCTCCACCCATTACACCCGCCACCACCTCCTGTATGCTGTCGAGGTGGGTGAGTGGTACATGTGACTGTCATGCCCCATGTTGTGTCAAGGGCCCTCTGCAATTTCATACCCATGTCAATCAAATCTTTGGTGACACATCTCTCTCTCTCTCTCTCTCTCTCTCTCTCTCTCTCTCTCTCTCTCTCTCTCTCTCTCTCTCTCTCTCTCTCTCTCTCTCTCTCTCTCTCTCTCTCTCTCTCTCTCTCTCTCTCTCTCTCTCTCTCTGCTGTGAAAATGTCACTGTGAGAACGAGTGGAAAGTGTTGATTTGGAGGTGTCCTATATGTCTTCACAAACTCCCCTCTCCTGTCCCCCTGCGGTTCATCTGCAGTCTCTCTCCAGCCCCTCTCCTGTCCATCTGCAGTCTCTCTCCAGCCCCTCTGCAGTCTCTCTCCAGTCCTTCTCTAGGGACTCTCCTGTCCCTCTGCAGTCCATCTCCAGCCCCTCTCCTGTCCCACTGCGGTCCTCTGCAGTCCATCTCCAGCCCCTCTCCTGTCCCCCTGCTGTCTCTCTGCAGTCCATGTCCAGGGCTCCACTGCTCCAGGGTTCTAGGGCTCCGCTGCTCCAGGGTTCTAGGGCTCCACTGCTACAGGGTTCTAGGGCTCCACTCCTATACTGCTCCAGGGCTCCAGGGCTCCAGGATTCCAGGGATCCACTGCTACAGGGTTCTAGGGCTCCAGGGCTCCACTGATCCACTGCTCCAGGATTCCAGGGCTCCACTGCTCCAGGGCTCCAGGATTCCAGGGCTCCACTGCTCTACTGCTCCAGGGCTCTACTGCTCCACTGCTCTACTGCTCCAGGGCTCCACTGCTCTACTGCTCCAGGGCTCCACTGCTCTACTGCTCCAGGGCTCCACTGCTCTACTGCTCCAGGGCTCCACTGCTCTACTGCTCCAGGGCTCCACTGCTCTACTGCTCCAGGGCTCCAGGATTCCAGGGCTCCACTGATACAGGGTTCTAGGGCTCCAGGACTCCACTGCTCCAGGAGTCCAGGGCTCCACTGCTCCAGGGCTCCAGGATTCCAGGGCTCCACTGCTCTACTGCTCCAGGGCTCCAGGATTCCAGGGCTCCACTGCTACAGGGTTCTAGGGCTCCAGGGCTCCACTGCTCCAGGATTCCAGGGCTCCACTGCTCCAGGGCTCCAGGATTCCAGGGCTCCACTGCTCTACTGCTCCAGGGCTCCAGGATTCCAGGGCTCCACTGCTACAGGGTTATAGGGCTCCACTGCTCCAGGATTCCAGGGCTCCACTGCTCCAGGGCTCCAGGATTACAGGGCTCCACTGCTCTACTGCTCCAGGGCTCCAGGATTCCAGGGCTCTACTGCTCTACTGCTCCAGGGCTCCACTGCCCTACTGCTCCACTGCTCCAGGATTCCAGGGCTCCACTGCTCTACTGCTCCACTGCTCCAGGATTCCAGGGCTCCACTGCTCTACTGCTCCACTGCTCCAGGATTCCAGGGCTCCACTGCTCTACTGCTCCAGGGCTCTACTGCTCCACTGCTCTACTGCTCCAGGGCTCCACTGCTCTACTGCTCCAGGGCTCCACTGCTCTACTGCTCCAGGGCTCCACTGCTCTACTGCTCCAGGGCTCCAGGATTCCAGGGCTCCACTGCTACAGGGTTCTAGGGCTCCAGGGTTCCAGGGCTCCACTGCTCTACTGCTCCAGGGCTCCAGGATTCCAGGGCTCTACTGCTCTACTGCTCCAGGGCTCCACTGCTCTACTGCTCCACTGCTCCAGGATTCCAGGGCTCCACTGCTCTACTGCTCCACTGCTCCAGGATTCCAGGGCTCCACTGCTCTACTGCTCCAGAGCTCTACTGCTCCACTGCTCCAGGATTCCAGGGCTCCACTGCTCTACTGCTCCAGGGCTCCACTGCTCTACTGCTCCAGGGCTCCACTGCTCTACTGCTCCAGGGCTCCAGGATTCCAGGGCTCCACTGCTACAGGGTTCTAGGGCTCCAGGATTCCAGGGCTCCACTGCTCTACTGCTCCAGGGCTCCAGGATTCCAGGGCTCCACTGCTCTACTGCTCCAGGGCTCCACTGCTCTACTGCTCCAGGGCTCCACTGCTCTACTGCTCCAGGGCTCCAGGATTCCAGGGCTCCACTGCTACAGGGTTCTAGGGCTCCAGGATTCAAGGGCTCCACTGCTCTACTGCTCCAGGGCTCCAGGATTCCAGGAATCCACTGCTACAGGGTTCTAGGTCTCCAGGGCTCCACTGCTCCAGGATTCCAGGGCTCCACTGCTCCAGGGCTCCAGGATTCCAGGGCTCCACTGCTCTACTGCTCCAGGGCTCCAGGATTCCAGGGCTCTACTGCTCTACTGCTCCAGGGCTTCACTGCTCTACTGCTCCACTGCTCCAGGATTCCAGGGCTCCACTGCTATACTGCTCCACTGCTCCAGGATTCCAGGGCTCCACTGCTCTACTGCTCCAATGCTCCAGGATTCCAGGGCTCCACTGCTCTACTGCTCCACTGCTCCAGGATTCCAGGGCTCCACTGCTCTACTGCTCCAGGGCTCTACTGCTCCACTGCTCCAGGATTCCAGGGCTCCACTGCTGTACTGCTCCAGGGCTCCACTGCTCTACTGCTCCAGGGTTCTAGGGCTCCACTGCTCTACTGCTCCAGGGCTCCACTGCTCCAGGGCTCCAGGATTCCAGGGCTCCACTGCTCTACTGCTCCAGGGCTCCAGGATTCCAGGGCTCTACTGCTCTACTGCTCCAGGGCTCCACTGCTCTACTGCTCCACTGCTCCACTGCTCCAGGGCTCTACTGCTCTACTGCTCCACTGCTCTACTGCTCCACTACTCCAGGATTCCAGGGCTCCACTGCTCTACTGCTCCACTGCTCCAGGATTCCAGGGCTCCACTGCTCTACTGCTCCACTGCTCCAGGATTCCAGGGCTCCACTGCTCTACTGCTCCAGGGCTCCACTGCTCTAGGGTTCTAGGGCTCCACTGCTCTAGTGCTCCAGGGCTCCACTGCTCCAGTGCTCCAGGGCTCCACTGCTCCAGTGCTCCAGGGCTCCACTGCTCTACTGCTCCAGGGCTCCACTGCTCTACTGCTCCAGGGCTCCAGGATTCCAGGGCTCCACTGCTACAGGGTTCTAGGGCTCCAGGATTCCAGGGCTCCACTGCTCTACTGCTCCAGGGCTCCAGGATTCCAGGGCTCCACTGCTCTACTGCTCCAGGGCTCCACTGCTCTACTGCTCCAGGGCTCCACTGCTCTACTGCTCCAGGGCTCCAGGATTCCAGGGCTCCACTGCTACAGGGTTCTAGGGCTCCAGGATTCAAGGGCTCCACTGCTCTACTGCTCCAGGGCTCCAGGATTCCAGGAATCCACTGCTACAGGGTTCTAGGTCTCCAGGGCTCCACTGCTCCAGGATTCCAGGGCTCCACTGCTCCAGGGCTCCAGGATTCCAGGGCTCCACTGCTCTACTGCTCCAGGGCTCCAGGATTCCAGGGCTCTACTGCTCTACTGCTCCAGGGCTTCACTGCTCTACTGCTCCACTGCTCCAGGATTCCAGGGCTCCACTGCTGCTCCACTGCTCCAGGATTCCAGGGCTCCACTCCACTGCTCCATGGATTCCAGGGCTCCACTGCTCTACTGCTCCACTGCTCCAGGATTCCAGGGCTCCACTGCTCTACTGCTCCAGGGCTCTACTGCTCCACTGCTCCAGGATTCCAGGGCTCCACTGCTGTACTGCTCCAGGGCTCCACTGCTCTACTGCTCCAGGGTTCTAGGGCTCCACTGCTCTACTGCTCCAGGGCTCCACTGCTCCAGGGCTCCAGGATTCCAGGGCTCCACTGCTCTACTGCTCCAGGGCTCCAGGATTCCAGGGCTCTACTGCTCTACTGCTCCAGGGCTCCACTGCTCTACTGCTCCACTGCTCCAGGGCTCTACTGCTCTACTGCTCCACTGCTCTACTGCTCCACTACTCCAGGATTCCAGGGCTCCACTGCTCTACTGCTCCACTGCTCCAGGATTCCAGGGCTCCACTGCTCTACTGCTCCACTGCTCCAGGATTCCAGGGCTCCACTGCTCTACTGCTCCAGGGCTCCACTGCTCTAGGGTTCTAGGGCTCCACTGCTCTAGTGCTCCAGGGCTCCACTGCTCCAGTGCTCCAGGGCTCCACTGCTCCAGTGCTCCAGTGCTCTAGGGCTCATCTGCTCCACTGCTCTACTGCTCCAGGGCTCCAGTGCTCCAGGGTTCTAGGGCTCCACTGCTCCAGGGACTCCCATCCGCATCTTTGTAATGAGCTCTGCTCTGGAATAGGCCTATCAGAGACATCACACTCATTGTTAAGCCCTTTCCCCACATGGTTATCGAATTGGTGTTAGCAACGTGCTTGCTCAAACACACGCACACAACACGTGTACACACGCACCAGCGCACATGGATGTATGGACGCACAATTGCACGTGTAGACACACATGCATGCAAGACATGTGCACACTTACACAGTACACACACCCTTAACCCCCCGTACTCTCACATTGTTATCGACTTGGCATTAACAAGATGGAGAATTTCATTGTGTTCTTCATGCCTCGTTAGGCCTCATGTTTGTACTGAGTTGGGGTTCACATTGTCTAGTACTCCACCAGAGTATTGACCTACCTCTCATCTCCTCTCGTGATGGGAAGTTCGGCTCTTTTTACTGGATGCTGATATTTTCAATGAATCTTTGAACTAATTTTGTTCACTTGAGACAGTGAGGCCGTCAGCATGCAGCATCTGCTAACGGCAAACGATCAACTGGAAACTCTTGTTCACCCCTACGGGTGCTGTCATTTATTACTTACGCTGGTCAACACATGTTTTAAACTATGTACACGTGTTGACTGCTAGTCATACGATCAATATTCATATCTTGATACATTTGAAATGAGATCTAGTTGTGGCCGTAACCGGACTGGATTGTGAATGAATCCTGGCGGACTGTCGTGAAGAAGATAAGCACAATGTCGTTCACCGAATACAGCACCCGGGCACCACCCCAAACCGTCTGTTCTCGATGTCCATCCTAACATTCAATAGTCAACTCAGTGGAGTCATTTGAATAGTCATCAGTTGGAAACTATTGTATTTTTCTTCTCTATGCTCATGATCTATACGACAGACAGTTGGTGGTCGAAGCACGTCTCTGGAGCCGCTGAGCCGGACCTGCTGAGCCGGGCCGCTGAGCCGGGCCGCTGAGCCAGGAGAACGCGTGTTAGTCCTACTGTAGCACTCTTTGTGGCCAGCACTAGCAGGTCAAACAAACAACTAAAATGACCAAGTCACTCGGGAAAAATGAATTGTGATTCTCGAGTCTAAAGAGTCATTTACGTCTACATTTGAGTCATTTAGCAGATGCTCTTATGCAGAGCGCACATCACTCCTCTCCTTGTGGTTCCTTCCTGTCTGTTGTTTACTCAGCCTTAGATAAACATAATTACAGTAAACCCGTTCTGAGGATGTCCTAGCTGCTATTATTTCCTGTGCCCATATAAGTCGTATTGAGGAGATTGGAGGTCAATGGGGTTTTAGAGTGGGTACTTCATGTGTAGGCCCATATAAGGAGGTAGTGGAGATAGTGTAGGTCATAGGAGCTTTAGAGAGGGCATAGTCACCTCTTGGCTTCCGGTTGCTTCTTTTGTGTGATTGAGTCTGAAGACAGCTCAGAGGACCCAGAGGACACAGGCTATCCCAGGGGCTTTTGCATCTCTGGAATACAATACAGAATGAACAAGTGATCTTTTGACCTTGAATTTAGCTGGACAAGTACCACATTAGGAAGTAGGATGCTTATTTTGGATGTTTACAGAATGTTATGATGGTTATGTTGAGTCATAACATAATTAGACCCTTCAGAGTAGTTGTGTAATAATGTGTTGGGGATGTTCTTGGTTAGCTGGGATAATATCTGGTGTCAGGCTGGATACTGTATTACAGCCGCCCAAGGGAGGACATGGAATGGGGAGGTGACATTGGTGAGTGGGGTGAATGAGGGCATCACCTTGCCAGTGATCTCCCTTTCGTCAAATCATTCTATCAATTACAGTAGGCCCCCTACTGTAACCATCTCACAATATTTAGACTCTACAGAGCAATAGACTAAGAGATTCAGTTAAAACCTCTTAGGTACATTTACATTTACATTTAAGTCATTTAGCAGACGCTCTTATCCAGAGCGACTTACAAATTGGTGCATTCACCTTATGACATCCAGTGGAACAGTCACTTTACAATAGTGCATCTAAATCTTAAAGGGGGGGTGAGAAGGATTACTTATCCTATCCTAGGTATTCCTTAAAGAGGTGGGGTTTCAGGTGTCTCCGGAAGGTGGTGATTGACTCCGCTGTCCTCGTGTCGTGAGGGAGTTTGTTCCACCATTGGGGGGCCAGAGCAGCGAACAGTTTTGACTGGGCTGAGCGGGAACTGTACTTCCTCAGTGGTAGGGAGGCGAGCAGTGCACTTGAACGCAGTGCCCTTGTTTGGGTGTAGGGCCTGATCAGAGCCTGGAGGTACTGAGGTGCCGTTCCCCTCACAGCTCCGTAGGCAATGCGAGCTTCAACTGGAAGCCAGTGGAGAGAGCGGAGGAGCGGGGTGACGTGAGAGAACTTGGGAAGGTTGAACACCAGACGGGCTGCGGCGTTCTGGATGAGTTGTAGGGGTTTAATGGCACAGGCAGGGAGCCCAGCCAACAGCGAGTTGCAGTAATCCAGACGGGAGATGACAAGTGCCTGGATTAGGACCTGCGCCGCTTCCTGTTTGAGGCAGGGTCGTACTCTGTGGATGTTGTAGAGCATGAACCTACAGGAACGGGCCACCGCCTTGATGTTAGTTGAGAACGACAGGGTGTTGTCCAGGATCACGCCAAGGTTCTTAGCGCTCTGGGAGGAGGACACAATGGAGTTGTCAACCGTGATGGCAAGATATAGGAGTCCCGCTAGCGGGACATCTTCCGGTGACACTGGAGGGTGTGCAATTTTTTAAAAGTTAGCTTGAATCCTTGAACATAGAACGCTGTCACCCTGTGGAAGCCATAGGAATTGCATCCAGGGAGCTTTCCCAATATGATTTTCAAAATGACCATTAGCCCCCTTATTTCTTCCTCCATCAAAACAACACTAGCCAGCAAATTGGGCTCAGATCCTTTGTCAAGAGGTAGTTAGCATTGCCTACGGATTAAACTACAGAGGGATAAGTGTGTTTCAACTCCCTCCTCCGAAACTGTATAGTTCGGTAAACACAGGTGCCAGGGCCAGAGCTGACAGGAGAGACACAGATTTGATGTGCCTGTAAGCAGATGGGCTCCTGTCACAGTCAGTGACCTGGAAGCCATGTTGAAATGGTATGGCCTCTCAGCTTGGAACTGGAGGACACACAAAGACAAAGGACGAATGAGATGGATATTATACGTACAAGATGAAATGTCAATCAGATCAGATGGTCAATCAGATATGTTTATGTTGTAGAGAGAGAGAGAGAGAGAGAGAGAGAGAGAGAGAGAGAGAGAGAGAGAGAGAGAGAGAGAGAGAGAGAGAGAGAGAGAGAGAGAGAGAGAGAGAGAGAGAGAGAGAGAGAGAGAGAGAGAGAGAGAGAGAGAGAGAGAGAGAGAGAGAGAGAGAGAGAGAGAGAGAGAGAGAGAGAGAGTGTGTGTCAGGGGTGTTTGTTTGTGTGAGAATGGGAAGATTTTTTTTTTTGCAAGATAAATGACACCTCGTTCAATTTCTCATTACACAATTTCCATCTTTTCTCGCTTTTTTACAAATTGGTTTCATGCATCAATTTAATAACTTGTGTATCCCCTATGATCCATGTTGGCTCATCAACAAGCTATTGCACGAGTAAACAACACAGCAGAAAACTCATTGGGCCAAAGCAGCCATTTTTTGCAGAATGCAGAATGCCGGAAGCTAGGGCACAGTTTCCTACAAGGCCATTCAGTTTTAATGAAAAGGGACTGAGTTGACACCGTTGGGACTGAGCCCATGTCTTGTATAATGAATTGGAGTGAGCCTCTATGCTTAGTAGGGACCTCACAATACATTATTATCACGATACTCGATGTATTGCGATTCTCACGATTCTGTATGTATTGCGATTCGATACTGTGATTTTATATTTATATTTCTCAACATATGTCTGCTGCATAGGGACAAGGGAGAGCTGAAGAGATTGCTGAAAAAACGTGGCTCCCTATTTAAAAAGGAGATGGAGAACAAGCTATAGAAGAAATGTGGCAACTGGTATTTCCAAAAATGTTATACCTGATGACATCAACACTATGAGATTCGGGTGACGTGGGGAGCGAGAAGATACCCTCTCTTGGGCTAGAAA
Organism: Oncorhynchus gorbuscha; assembly: GCF_021184085.1. Lineage (NCBI taxonomy): Eukaryota > Metazoa > Chordata > Actinopteri > Salmoniformes > Salmonidae > Oncorhynchus > Oncorhynchus gorbuscha. The sequence goes on along the minus strand of NC_060183.1, from coordinate 11,732,610 downwards.
CTTGTTGCAACGCTTATTACTTTTAATCTGCATTTTTTTAAAGACCTTTCATCTTGTCTTTTTATGCCAGATCATAGAAACGTGTTGTTTTCACATAATGTAGACACTGATGCTGGAGATGATGAATATGAGGCTGGCAGGCATTGCTCTTTTAGGGTTAAAATTTGGAAAGGCTTAAAACAGAAGAAAAAAAACTATTTCCTGCGCTGGGACAGACAAAGCAAGCTTGGGCGCCAGAGCTCAGCTTTTACACCCATCCACGACACCCTAGAAGCTGTTAGCGTACTTGAAGGTTATAGCGCTCGCTGTTGCCCCTAGTGGCTGGTTTTGAGTGGTGCAGCGATCTAAGGCAATGCATCTCAGTGCAAGAGGTGTTATTACAGTCCTTGGTTCAAATCCAAATCAAATCAAATCAATTTTATTTATATAGCCCTTCGTACATCAGCTGATATCTCAAAGTGCTGTACAGAAACCCAGCCTAAAACCCCAAACAGCAAGCAATGCAGCTGTAGAAGCACGCACGGTGGCTAGGAAAAACTCCCTAGAAAGGCCAAAACCTAGGAAGAAACCGAGAGGAACCAGGCTATGTGGGGTGGACAGTCCTCTTCTGGCTGTGCCGGGTGGAGATTATAACAGAACATGTCCAAGATGTTCAAATGTTCATAAATGACCAGCATGGTCGTATAATAATAAGGCAGAACAGTTGAAACTGGAGCAGCAGCACGGTCAGGTGGACTGGGGACAGCAAGGAGTCATCATGTCAGGTAGTCCTGGGGCATGGTCCTAGGGCTCAGGTCCTCCGAGAGAGAAAGGCTGTATCCAGGCTGTATCACATCCGGCTGTGATTGGGAGTCCCATAGGGCGGCGCACAATTGGCCCAGCAGTGTCGTCCGGGTTTGGCCGAGGTAGGCAGTCATTGTAAATAAAAATTTGTTCTTTAACTGACTTGCCAAGTTAAATTAAGGTTCAATTAAAAAATACATTATAATCATTTAGTTGACTCGTTAATGTGATTGTGTTTGTATGTCTTTGTGTGGATGTGTGTTGCATTGCATGGAATTGCTGTTTTACTAGTTTATGACAAGAGAGAAAGAGATAGAGAGAGTGCAGAAAGTGGCCATCATAAAGGGAGTGTTATATTCAGCACTACTCCACCAACAAGCTGAATCCTGCTGAATGCTGTTTCCTAGAGTTCATGGTAATGATCTGAAGAAGATAATGGGAAGGGTTTGGCCCGGGGGGGCTTTACTTGGCTCATCGTCCTCTAGCGACTCCTTGTGGCGGGCCTTGCGCCTGCAGGCTGACCTCGGTCCTCAGTTGAACGTTGTTTCCTCTGGCAAATTGGTGCGGCTGGCTTCCGTGTTAAGTGGGTGGTTGCTAAGAAGCGTGTTTTTGGCAAGTAATGCTTCGGAGGAAGCATGACTCGACCTTCGCCATCCGAGCCTTTTGGGGAGTTGCAGAGATGAGACAATATTCAAATTTGTGAGAAAAACTAAGTATGTGGATACTCAATCAATCAATCAAATGCATTTATAAAGCCCTTTTTACATCAGCCGACTTCACATAGTGCTATACAGAAACACGGCTTAAAACCTCAAACAGCAAGCAATGCAGATGTAGAAGCACAGTGGCTGGAAAAAACTCCCTAGAAAGGCAGGAACATAGGAAGAAACCTAGAGAGGAACCAGGCTATGAGGGGTGGTCAGTCCTCTTCTGGCTGTGCCGGGTGGAGATTAAAACAGTACACGGCCAAGATGTTCAAACGTTCATAGATGACTAGCAGGGTCAAATAATAATAATTACAGTGGTTGTAGAGGGTGCATCAGGTCAGGTCAGTTGGCTTTTCATAGCCGATCATTTAGTTAGTTAGAGACAGCAGGTGTGGTAGAGAGAGAGTTGAAAACAGCAGGTCTGGAACAAGGTAGCACGTCCGGTGAACCATTCAGGGTTCCATAGCCACAGGCAGAACAGTTGAAACTGGAGCAGCAGCACGACCAGGTGGACTGGGGACAGCAAGGAGTCATCAAGCCTGGTACCCCCCCGACACAACCTATTGCAGCATAATTACTGGAGGCTGAGACAGGAGGGGTCGGGAGACCCCTCATTCTAAGCTGTAGCATTAAGATTTCCCTTCACTGGAACTAAGAGCCTTGCCCGAACCATGGAAAAGAGCCCCAGACCATTATTCCTCCTCCACCAAACTTTACAGTTGGCACTAATGTATTGGGGCAGGTATCATTCTCCTGGCATCTTTCAAACCCAGATTGGTCCGTCTGACTACCAGATGGTTCAGCGTTATTCAACACTCCAGAGAATGCGTTTCCACTGCTCCACTGTCACAGCTTTACACCACTCCAGCAGATTCATGGCATTGCTCATGGTGATCTTAGACTTATGTGTGGCTGCTTGGCCATGGAAACCCATTTCATGAAGCTCCCGACGAACATGTATTGTGCTGACGTTGCTTCCAGAGGCAGTTTGGAAATCGGTAGTGAGTGTTGTAACCGGGGACAGATGATTTTTACGTGCTATGCACTTGGTCCCATTCTGTGAGCTTGTGTGGCCTACCACTTTGCTGCTGAGCCGTTGTTGCCCCTGGACGTTTCCACTTAACAGCAATAGCACAGAAATTTGACAAACTGACTTGCTGGAAAGGTGGCATCCTATGACGGTGCCACGTTGAAAATCACTGAGCTCTTTAGTAAGGCCATTCTACTGCCAATGTTTGTCTATGGAGATTGCATGGCGGTGTGCTCAATGTTATACATCTGTAAGCAAAGGGTGGGAGAGAGGGAAGAAGAGAGAGATGCAGAGAGAGAGAAAAGGAGAGTAAGAAGAAAAGAGAGAGGTGAGAGAGAGATAAGAAAGAGAGCAAATCAGAAAGTGGAAGGTGGGGAGTCACACAATGGCCCCGGGGAGTGTGTGGGCAGGAGCGGGAGGAGTGAAAATGTGTGTTTGTCAGAAAGTTAGGTGAACACTGCCCAGGGCTCCCTGGGGTAAGCTTAAGGGGATGTTGTAGAGGAGTGGTGTTTTACTGCAGTTATTAACCTGTCCTCCCCAGGCCTGCTCACTGACACTCTGTCACAAAGAGACCGGACTGGCATACTGCAATACTACTCTTTCGGTGTATATGGGTGTGTATGGGTGTGCATGGGTGTGTATGGGTGTGTATTGGTGTGTATGGACTTGTTTCGGTGTGTATGGGTTTGTTTCGGTGTGTATGGGTTTGCATGGATGTGTTTAGGTTTGTATGGGTGTGCATGGGTTTGTTTCAGTGTGTATGAGTGTGCATGGGTTTGTTTCAGTGTGTATGAGTGTGCATGGGTTTGTTTCGGTGTGTATGGGTGTGTATGGGTGTGTATTGGTGCCTAAGGGTTTGTGTATGATACGTATGTTTCTGACAAGATATTAAAACAACGTGTGTGTGTGTGTCTTAGGTATGCGTATCCTGGTGACCCTGCTCTTGGACACACTGCCCATGCTGGGGAACGTCCTGCTGCTCTGTTTCTTCGTCTTCTTCATCTTCGGCATCGTGGGTGTTCAGCTGTGGGCGGGGCTACTGAGGAACCGCTGCTTCCTGCCCGAGAACTTCTCACTGTGAGTAACAGTGTGTGTGTTAGTCGACCTCTCCATCAGAGTGTTCAGACTACGGATGAGAAATAGAGTTGGAGGGTGGGATAAGGGTGAGGCCAACGGTAGAGGACCATCGGCTTTCGGACCAACAGTTTCCAAGACAGCTTCTGCCACCAAAGTATAAGACTGCTAAATAGTTAATTAATTGCTTACCCAGACTATCTGCACTAACATTCACAAGACGATACACAGAGTCTACACAACATTAGGAACACCTACTCTTTCCATGACACAGACTGACCAGGTGAATCCAGGTGAAAGCTATGATCCCTTATTGATGTACATATCTACCTCAAATACCTTATTATTATCTATCCTGATGCCTAGTCACTTTACCCTGCCTTTATGTACATATCTACCTCAAATACCTTGTACCTCTACACATTGATCAGGTACTGGTACTCCCTGTATTTAACTCCACATTGATCTGTTACTGATACACCCTGTTTATAACTTCCATTTGTGTATTTTATTCCTTTTGTGTTTCGTTGGTAAGGGCTCGTAAGAAAGCATTTCACAGTTAAATCTACACATTGTATTCAGCACATTTGACATATAAAATGGTAAAATATTTAATTATAAAACAAAGTTTTAGGGGTGCAGAGATTTTGGGTGAGGAGAGGAGGCGTGAAGATAGTGGGGCCAGAAGGGGTTGGGGTTAAGAAAATGGTAGATATAATCGGTTTGGTAAGATGCTAATGAGGTCTGAGGTAGATATAATGGGGTTGGTTAGATGCTAATGAGGTCTTAGGTAGATATAATGGGGTTGGTTAGAGGCTAATATGGTCTGAGGCAGATATAATCGATTATGGTTAGATGCTAATGAGGTCTGAGGTGTATATATAATGGGGTTGGTTAGAGGCTAATATGGTCTGAGGTAGATATAATCGATTTGGTTAGATGCTAATGAGGTCTGAGGTATATATAATGGGGTTGGTTAGAGGCTAATATGGTCTGAGGTAGATATAATCGTTTTGGTTAGTTGCTAATGAGGTCTGAGGTAGATGTAATCGGTTTGATTAGATGCTAATGAGGTCTGAGGTAGATATAATGGGGTTGGTTAGAGGCTAATATGGTCTGAGGTAGATATAATCGGTTTGGTTAGATGCTAATGAGGTCTAAGGCCAATTAGGTGAGTTTATTTTCTACAGTAAATGAGCCACTGTTACTTAACCTGTGGGCTGTTGATGAGGACTGATTGGTTTCAAAAACGTGGGAGCCTATGGGTTCCCCTACAGGAACTCCACCCACTGGGAATGCAAAAATATTCTTAGAAATATTTAACCTCCACACATGAACAAGTCCAATACCTCAAATGAAAGATAAGATTGTTCATCTTCCCAGCGTGTCAGATTTTTTAAATGTTTTACGGTGAAAACACAGCATATATTTATGTTAGACCACCACCAAAACAAAGAAAAACTGTAGCCATTTTGTCCAACAAAAGATAAAATGACAAAAGCAGGATTTAAAAAAATATCATTCACTAACATCTTGAAAATCTTCATCAGATGACAGTCATATGACATGTTACACAGTACATTTATGTTTTGTTCGATAATATGCATTTTATATCCATAAATCTTAGTTTACGTTGATGCCATGTTCAGAAAATTCTCCAAAATGTCCAGAGGAATTATAGAAAGCTACACCAGATAACAGAAATACTCATCATAAACTTTGACTAAAGATACATGTTCTACAGATAATTAAAAAGATACACTGGTTCTTAATGCAACCGCTGTGTCACATTTTTTTTACGTTACGGAAAAAGCCTAACATAGCAATAATCTGAGACGGTGCTCTGACGTAACAATATTTCTCCGCTATGTTGGAGTCAACAGAAATGCAAAATTACAACATAAATATTCCCTTACCTTTGATGATCTTCCATCAGAATGTAGTGCAAGGAGACCTAGCTCAATAATAAATCATTTGTTTCATAATGTTCAATTCTAGTGTCCAAGTAGCAGCATTTGCTACCACTTTCAGCTCAAATGCCCAAAAAATGACTTCTGGTCCAGGATAACTTTGCATCAAAACTTCCAAATTACATATTACAGGTCGACGAAACTGGTCAAACTAAGTGCAGAATCAATCTTCAGGATGTTATGATCATACAGATCGAATAGCATTCCAACCCGGCCATTCATGTTCATCTGGGGCTGATTGGAACAGATGAAGCACTCGAACGAATACGCGCCTTCAAGCACATGGAAATCTTTTGCTACACTTAGTACTTTCCTTCCCATTAGGTCAAAGTTCACAGCAAATGCTCCATTACACTCTCTACTGAATGAGGACATCTAGTGGAAGACATAGGAAGTGTTTCCAGATCCATAACTTGTTGGGAAAGGGAGGCGGCGATGACGTCAAAGTTGCCCCAACTTTCAGGATTTCAAAACTAGTTTGGAAGATTGCCTGCCCTGTGAGTTCTGTTATACTCACAGACATAATTCAAACGGTTTTAGAAACTTCAGAGTGTTTTCTATCCAATATTAATAATAATATGCATATATTAGCAATTTAGGGCATATTTTGATGCAGTTCACTATGGGCATGCAATTCATCCAAAGGGGAAATACTGCCCCCTATCTCTAACAGGTTTAATAGGGAAAGTTTTGATTCCAGAAGGTGGGATGTTGATAGGGAAAGTTTTGATTCCAGAATGTGGGATGTTGATAGGGAGAGTTTTGATTCCAGAGCATGGGATGTTGATAGGGAGAGTTTTGATTTAAGAGTGTGGGATGTTGATATGGAAAGTTTGACATATAGTACAGTCAGTCATACGGGCCATCATCCTGTATTATAAATAGTAACCAGGAGGATATAGAGCGTAATCACAGTGATACATGGGAAAGGGAGGACCACAAGTGAGATTGGAGGAAGACCTTTACAGCCCCTACGTTTATAGACCACAGAGGGCCATTTGAGAAATACATGATTTATGACATTTCCTCATAAAGGAACTATTGTTCTTCTTCTAACATATGGCTTTGTGAGGCCGTTTCTTTCTAATCTATTTTGACAAAACGTTTCAGGTTTTCTTGAAATGGTAAATTCCATCATTGTGGATTTCAGAATAGTAGATAAAGCCATAGAAATAGATTTCAACAGTGAGGAAATGTAATGGAAAGATGTCTTTAATTATTATAACTTTAACTTTAATCACAGTTTAGCTGATGAATTATTCAGACAGCTGCACACCTGTCACGTTCTGACCTTAGTTCTTTTGTTATGTCTTTGTTTTAGTATGGTCAGTGTCATGTTTTGTCTTAGATTGTCTTGTCATTTTGCTTTTCCCTCTGTTCATTTTCCCCCTGCTGGTCTTTTTAGGTTCGTTCCCCTTTTTCTCTCTCCCTTCCTCTCTCTCTTCTCTCTATCGTTCCGTTCCTGCTCCCAGCTGTTCCTATTCCCCTAATCAATCATTTAGTCTTCCCACACCTGTTCCTTATCTTTTCCCCTGATTAGAGTCCCTATTTCTTCCCTTGTTTTCCGTTCCTGTCCTGTCGGATCCTTGTCTATTGTTCACCGTGCTGTGTCTGTGTATTGCCCTGTCGTGTCGTGTTTCCCTCAGATGCTGCGTGGAGAGCAGGTGTCTGAGTCTGCTACGTTCAAGTGCCTTCCCGAGGCAACCTGCATTTCTTGATCGAGTCTCCAGTCTGTTCTCGTCATTACGAGTGGAATTATGTCTTATGTTTGTAGAATTACTTTACTGGATTAAAGACTCTGTTTTCGCCAAGTCGCTTTTGGGTCCTCATTCACCTGCATGACAGTCAGGGTGTGAGTTGGGTGGGTAGTCTATGTTCTTTTTTCTATGATTGGGTATTTCTGTGTTTGGCCTGGTATGGTTCTCAATCAGAGGCAACTGTCAATCGTTGTCCCTGAATGAGAACCATACTTAGGCAGCCTGTTTTCACCCTTGAGTTGTGGGTGATTATGTTTTCTGTTTAGTGTGTTTACCTTTGATGAGCTTTGGATGTTTTCACTCACGAAACTCCCAGGTAGACAGCAAATGTTAATTTTGTTCCATAAAGATGATTTTTATAGCCGAAATACCTCTGTTTGTACTACACGTTTTGTTGAGAACTCCACCGGAAATTGCAGTCACGACAACGCCGAAAAAAAATACAAATTAGATCCATAATATCAACAGAAACATGGCAAATGTTTTTTTATAATCAATCCTCAAGGTGTTTTTCAATTATCTATTCGATAATATATCAACCTGGACAATTGGCTTTTCAGTAGGAGCGAGAGGAACTATGGCCGCCTTTGTCTATTATGCACAAATCACTCTGAGAGCCACCACCTGACCACTGACGCAATGTTGTTGTTCACGCTCATTTTTCAAAATAAAAGCCTGTAACTATGTCTAGTGACAGTAGATACATTAGGGAAGCCATAGAAAAGGAATCTGGTTGATATCCCTTTCAATGGTCAATAGGGATGCATAGGAACGCAGAGGTTTCAAAATAAGAGTCACTTCCTGATTGGATTTTTCTCAGGCTTCTGCCTGCAATATCAGTTCTGTTATACTGTTATACTCACAGACAATATTTTTACAGTTTTGGAAACTGTAAGCTGTCAATTATATGCATATTCTATGGTCCTGAGAAATAGCCTGTTTACTTTGGGAACGTTATTTTTCCAAAATAGTGCCCCCTAGCCTTATTTTTCCAAAATACTGCCCCCTAGCCTTAAGAGGTTTAACAGTTTTAGAAACTTTGGAGTGTTTTCTATCAACATCTACCAATCATATGCATATCCTAGCTTCTGGGCCTGAGCAAAAGGCAGTTTACTTTGCACACACTTTTCATCCGAACATGGAAATACTCCCCCTACCCAAGAGAGGTTAAGGGCCCTCCACAGGGTATATGGCCTTGCAAAATGGAGTGATAATCTTGCTTCTTCAAGATCCCTTTTACCATGTACAAATCTCCCACTTTACCACCACCAAAGCTACCCCAGGCCATCACATTGCCTCCACCATGCTTGACAGATGGCGTCAAGCACTCCTCCAGCATCTTTTCATTTTTTCTGGGTCTCACGAATGTTGTTCTTTGTGATCCGAACACCTCAAACTCAGATTTGTCTGTCCATAGCACTTTTTCCAATCTTCCTCTGTCCAGAGTGTCTGTGTTCTTTTGCTCATCTTAATCTTTTCTATTTTTTGGCCAGTCTGAGATATGGCCTTTTCTTGGCAACTCTTCCTAGAAGGCCAGCATCCCCGAGTCGCCTCTTCACTATTGACATGATAGGGAACAGACTAGTAGTGTGGGAAGGTGGGTGAGATTGTTGGCTTCTGCTTGGCAGGTCAGGAAGAGTAATTTGACCTTAAAGACTTTGACAAGGCTGTACATCTGATCTGCATAAAGGCCCCAAAACACCCTACATTCATTGTCTACTTTCCTTTTCTTTGAAAGTAAAAAAAAAACTAGCTAGCTACTATTTGTAACTGTGACGTGTGTGTCAGCCTGTCAGTCACTGTCTGTCCTCTTGCATTTGTTATTTATACAAGACTTCAAAAATAAATGTCCCACAAACGGTGGGAGTTAAATCATAACACAAAGGCGAGTATTCATTGGGCTTTTAATTTGAATAACAAATACGTTTCTCAAAACTTAACTATAGTAAATTCTTTATGTGATCAGAGCATGGTTCCGTGGGCCGTATTGAATCAGGTCGTGGGCCGCGTACGGCCCCGGGCAGGCCTTTACCCAGGCCTGATCTACATGGTTGATACTACAATGACCACATCTCTTCTTCCCTCTCTCCTGACCCTTCATCTGCTCTCTTCCTATAGCTACTAGAACCCTACTATAACAGTACACTAACTATACTATCGTTGCCTCTCTCCAGACCCTTCATCTGCTCTCTTCCTATAGCTACTAGAACCCTACTATAACAGTACACTAACTGTACTGTCGTTGTCTCTCTCCTGCAGTCCTCTGTCCATTGAACTAGAGACCTACTACCACACAGAGAACGATGACGAGAGTCCCTTCATCTGCTCCATGCCCAGGGAGAACGGAATGCGCCTGTGTTCCTCTGTGCCCACCCTGTATGAGGAGGGAGGTCTCCAGTGTCAGATGGACATGAATTCCTACAACAGCACAGACAACACCACCTGTATCAACTGGAACCAGTACTACAGTAACTGCTCGGCGGGACACGTCAACCCCTTCAAAGGAGCCATCAACTTTGATAACATCTGCTACGCCTGGATCGCCATCTTTCAGGTGAGGGAATGACCTCGCTGTGTGTGTACATATAGATTTGCATGTACAGTATGTGTATATGTAGTATATGTGATGGTATGCACAGAACCACACATGCACTCCACAAAGCAGAGTCAATTGTGTTGACCCGTTTAAAACGGAGGCATTTAAAGGTACAGGCTGGCAGAACTTCAGAAGGGTCTCTCAGGAAGATGGCATTACGTTGGCACTTTAATATTTGGCACCGGGGAGACGGATGATCTTTGGAAATTGATTTTACTCCACGTCTTCTTTAAATGTACCCTTTGAAGCTCTGTGGTAAAAGTGTTTTAATTTCTTTCTTGGTTTTAGTTTTTAAGGACGCTGAAACAGTTGACCACTTGACTGATCTCACTTTCACATAACTGTTGTCCTGCCCAGGGTGTATGTTTTAATTTAACCTTTAAAGTCATTTAAGAACACATTCTTAATTTCAATGACGGCCTAGGAACAGTGGGTTTACTGCCTTGTTCAGGGGCAGAACAACAGATGTTTACCTTGTCAGCTCAGCGATTCGATCCAGCAACCTTTTGGTTACTGGCCCAACACCCTAACCACTAGGCTACTTGCCGCAGACAGTGACAGCGAGGGCAATTGGTTGTCCTGCAGCTGTGTCAAAGGAACAGGGTTTGGTAGATTAAGAGAGAAGCAACAATTATGATGATGAAAGCAAAGTGAAGTTCTTATTTTCATCTCCGTCATTCACTCTCTTATCAGCCTATTAATCGCAGGGCTTTTGTTCGACTTTTAATTTGTCCCTGTGTTACAGTGGTGTCTTTACAGACTTTGCAGATTGTTAAATGAAAGGATTTCCCATCATAACTTACTGTCAGCTGTGCTGTGTTCTGTGGTATCAGGGTGAAACTCAAACGGGGAGCGAAAAAGACAGAGGTGGAGTGTTCTGTGAATGGTGCACTGGGGAGGGGTTGGAAATCAAAATGTCTGACATAATGTCTGTGCTTCTGTTGCTCTTGCTCTCTCTCTCTGTCTCTCTCTGTCTCTGCCTCTCTCTCTCTCTCTCTCTCTGTCTCTCTCTCTCCCCTCCTCTCTCTCTCTCTTTCTCTCTCTCTCCAATTCCTCTACCCCCCTCCCCTCCTCTCTCTCCTCCTCTCTCCCCCTCCTCTCTCTCTCCCCTTCCTCTCCCTTTCCCCCTCCTGTCTCTCTCTCTGTGTCTCTCTCTCTCCCCTCCTCACTCTCACCCTCCTCTCTCTCTCTCTCTCTCTCTCTCTCTGTGTCTCTAGGTGATCACCCTGGAGGGATGGGTGGACATCATGTACTTTGTGATGGATTCTCACTCCTTCTACAACTTCATCTACTTCATCCTCCTCATCATCGTAAGTGACCAAATGAGAGAGAGAGAGAGAGAGAGAGAGAGAGAGAGAGAGAGAGAGAGAGAGAGAGAGAGAGAGAGAGAGAGAGAGAGAGAGAGAGAGAGAGAGAGAGAGAGAGAGAGAGAGAGAGAGAGAGAGAGAGGCATAGATACTTATTCAAACACCTAGCAAACTTCTGACTCCTGAATGCCCTCCAAGGCCCTTATGTAAAGAGACGTCTGCTTCCAGAAACATGTCTCAGAACACCATCATCTGTTCAGTCTGAAACTCCCTCACCACGACACAGTGCACATCCTGGTGAAAGAGTACAGTATTATCTCCTCAAGCAAACCTTTATAGAGGCTGGGAGGCTAGCCGGTTACTAGCCTGGGAGAGCTGGTTCACAGAGCTGGGTAAGCTGGTTCACAAAGCTGGGAGGCTAGTGGGTAACTAGCCTGGGAGAGCTGGTTCACAAAGCTGGGAGGCTAGCCGGTAACTAGCCTGGGAGAGCTGGTTCACAAAGCTGGGAGGCTAGTGGGTAACTAGCCTGGGAGAGCTGGTTCACAGAGCTGGGTAAGCTGGTTCACAAAGCTGGGAGGCTAGCCGGTAACTAGCCTGGGAGAGCTGGTTCACAAAGCTGGGAGGCTAGTGGGTAACTAGCCTGGGAGAGCTGGTTCACAAAGCTGGGAGGCTAGTGGGTAACTAGCCTGGGAGAGCTGGTTCACAAAGCTGGGAGGCTAGTGGGTAACTAGCCTGGGAGAGCTGGTTCACAAAGCTGGGAGGCTAGTGGGTAACTAGCCTGGGAGAGCTGGTTCACAGAGCTGGGAGGCTAGTGGGTAAGTAGCCTGGGAGAGCTGGTTCACAAAGCTGGGAGGCTAGTGGGTAACTAGCCTGGGAGAGCTGGTTCACAAAGCTGGGAGGCTAGTGGGTAACTAGCCTGGGAGAGCTGGTTCACAGAGCTGGGTAAGCTGGTTCACAAAGCTGGGAGGCTAGTGGGTAACTAGCCTGGGAGAGCTGGTTCACAAAGCTGGGAGGCTAGTGGGTAAGTAGCCTGGGAGAGCTGGTTCACAAAGCTGGGAGGCTAGTGGGTAAGTAGCCTGGGAGAGCTGGCCTGGGAGGAGTGGGTAACTAGCCTGGGAGAGCTGGTTCACAGAGCTGGGAGGCTGGGAGAGCTGGTTCACAGAGCTGGGAGGGTGGGTAAGTAGCCTGGGAGAGCTGGTTCACAAAGCTGGGAGGCTAGTGGGTAAGTAGCCTGGGAGAGCTGGTTCACAAAGCTGGGAGGCTAGTGGGTAACTAGCCTGGGAGAGCTGGTTCACAAAGCTGGGAGGCTAGTGGGTAACCACCCTGGGGACTGTCTATTATTTGTATGTTAAACTCACAGTGGAGATGAGATGTAGCTGAAAAAACTCCCTAAAATGCATGGGGAGAGACTCCAACTGTGTGTTCTGGTAGTCCCTCTCCTAACTCTGTGTGTGTTTCGGGTTGTTCCTATCCAAACTCTGTGTGCATTCTGGTTGTCCCTCTCCTAACTCTGTGTCTGTTTCTAGTTGTCCCTCTCCTAACTCTGTGTCTATCTGGTTGTCCCTCTCTAGATTGACTCTTTTTCGAGATTTTAACTCTGTGTGTTTGTGGTTGTCTCTCTCTTAATTATGTGTGTGTTTTGATTAACCTTAACACTAAGCTTAACTACACTGCTAACCATGGGTCTAGCCCTAACCTTAAATTAAGACAAAGAAGCACCTTTTTGTTTTCATACATTTTTACGATAGGGCCAATTTTGCCATTGTGGCAACTAGTGACAACCCCTAACTCTGTGTGGTTGTGGCTGTAACTCTTCAGATTGACTATTTATAGTTTAGTATAGTTTAGTTTCTTTATTAGCACAAAAAAAAGACAAACAGTGCAGATAAAATACATGTAAAAAGGTGTGCAAGACTCTTTCTAGATACTTTGTGTTTGTTTCTGGTTGTCCCTCTCCAGATTGGATCTTTCTTCATGATCAACCTGTGTCTGGTCGTCATCGCCACCCAGTTCAGTGAGACCAAGCAGAGGGAGAGCCAGCTGATGAGGGAACAGCGCATCCGTTTCCTGTCCAATGCTAGTACCCTGGCCTCCTTCTCTGAGCCGGGCTCCTGCTACGACGAGCTGCTCAAACTCCTGGTCCACGTCATCCACAAGGGGTTCAGGCAGGTGAGCCATGTCTGCCGGGCCATGATGCGCCGTGCTGGGATGAACATCGCAGCCTCTCCTCCTGCCCTGGAGAGAGAGAGAGGGAACGGGGGAGCCAGAGAAAGAGGAGGAAGTCTTCGAGACAGGGTTCTGTGGTCTCCACAAAAGGGGCTATGTCCGTTCATTACTTGGTTCACCAACATCACCATCATCATTATCACTATCACTTAGTGAACGGGAGTGTGAGAGGAAGACTAGGGGGGGAGAGGGGTGGCGGGGGTCGGGGGAGGAGGAGAGGAAGTGGAGATGGGTTCCCATAGCAACAACGGGAGCACTGGACGTTTCATGCTGGGTCCTCTTCCGTTGCCGACCTCTGACCTGAACTTGGCAAACGTGGTGTCTTCGGCCAATCCCGCTCTGGGAACCGGCAGTGGCAACTCGTCATCAGTTCGGAGTACGTTACACACAGACTGCCACCTGGAGCCCAGCACCCCCACCCTCCTCGCCTCCACCCCCTTCTCCCTGGAACCTACGCCCATGTCCAGGCCTATGAAGAGGAACTCGGTGCCGTTCACTGGTCCCAGACCCAAAAACTACCCCACCCTACAGCCCAACACGCTAATGGAGTTTAGAAGTGGCAGTGTTACAACTAATACCATTAGTAATATAAACCTCAATATACCCTCTCTACCCCTGGAGAGAGGACCACCAAGTGTGTTAGACGCACACACACCCACAGGTAAGCCATTAAACACACTCAAACCAATGTGAGAAAGACAGGAGTTAGAGGTGTGGTTCGACTGGTGTTTTTTGTCTTGTTTTAATTGAAGTCATGATGTGACTGTGATGATATCGGGACAAAAAGGGAACATTGCTTTTTCTGACGTGCAAATATCAACAAATGTTGATGATGTGATATATCTGAAACTATTACCGTTTCTCTTCTCCGTCCCTCCTTCCTTTCATCCTCACCGCCCCTCCCTTCCTCCCTCCAGCCCAGCTCTCACCACATGACCTGAGGGCCATCGGAACCCTGGACCCCTCGTTCACCTTTGACCCCGAGTCGTGCCCCTACTGTGTCAAGGCTCTGTCCGGGGAGTCAGAAGGCACAGACGGAAATGAGACCCCCGGGGAATCAGACAGCGAGGGCATCTACGAGTTCACCCTGGACCTCCACCACAGGGACCGCAGGGACAGTCGGGACAGCCGTCAGCCCAGGAAGAGGCAGCGAAAGCTGGGTACCACGGTGGGGAGAGTGGTCCGGGCCTGGAGGCTGGTGTGTGATACATTTAGGAAGATAGTGGACAGCAAGTATTTTGGAAGAGGAATCATGATCGCCATTCTGATTAATACACTGAGTATGGGGATTGAGTATCACGAACAGGTGAGTGTGATTTGGTTGTTTGTCTTGTGTATATCAGTGGAGGATTGCGTGTGTGTTGGTGTAGGACTGGGGTAGGTTGGGATTGGAGAAGCAAATCTGTAGTCTGAGGACTATTCCCTGTAAGGTCAGTGGTTCAGACTGTGTGTAACCTTGTGCAGTGAACCCCTCTTGGCCTTTGCTCAACTTCATTCCCTGAAGGACGAAGAGAAATTCCCTATTTTCTCAATCCTCAGAGCTTTTGAACTCTGGACTGTGTTGTTTACAGGAGCATATTGGTGGCCATGTGAAGTGCAGGAGAGCGTGTGTGTGTCAGTGTGTAAAGGGTGAGGACGGCCCCATGGGAAACATACCTTTACATTGCCAAAGGAAGTGAAATAGATAATAAACAAAAGTGAAATGAACAACAACAACAAAAACATTCACAGAAGTTCCAAAATAATAAAGACATTTCATGTTATTTGCAAGTACAATTAGAAGTAGAATACAGAATTACAAAAGGGAAAATAAACTTCAATATGGGTTGTATTTACTATGGTGTTTGTTCTTCACTGGTTGCCCTTTTCTTGTGGCAACGGGTCACACATCTTGCTGCTGTGGTATTTCACCCAATAGATGTGTGAGTTTATCAAGATCCAAGATCCTCAAGTCACAGTGGTCAGGGATTATGTCACTGTGTACTCTATTTGGGGCCAAATAGCATTCTAGTTTGCTCTGTTATTTTGTTAATTCTTTCTTATGTGTCAAGTAATTATGTTTTTGTTTTCTCATGATATGGTTGGGTCTAATTGTGTTGCTGTCCTGGGGCTCTGTAGGGTCTGTTTGTGTTTGTGAACAGAGCCCCAGAACCAGCTTGCTTAGGGGACTCTTCTACAGGTTCATCTCTCTGTTGTTGATGGCTTTGTTATGGAAGGTTTGGGAATCGCATCATATTAGGTGGTTGTAAATTTAACGTCTCTTTTCTGGATATTGATAATTAGCGGGTATCGGCCTAATTCTGCTCTGCATGCATTACTTGGTGTTTTATGTTGTACACTGATGACATTTTTGCAGAATTCTGCATGCAGAGTCTCAATTTGGTGTTGTCCCATTTTATGAATTCTCTCTCTCTCTCTCTCTCTCTCTCTCTCTCTCTCTCTCTCTCTCTCTCTCTCTCTCTCTCTCTCTCTCTCTCTCTCTCTCTCTCTCTCTCTCTCTCTCTCTCTCTATCTCTCGTGTTCAAACCGTAGCCTGAAGGGAGCACGACACCAGATATATTTTGTGTGTGTGTGTTAGAGAGATAGTTTGTGTGTGTGTGTATGAGAGAGAGTTTGTGTATGTGTGTGTGTGTGTTAGGGAGGTGTTGGGGGAGAAGAGAGTCCACCTTCCCTTTTTGATTGAGTGTTCCAACGTTCAGCTTCCCTGTCAGATTCTTCCGTCTTTTTATCCCCCAGCCGAATCACATGGTGTGTGTTTGTGTGTGTATGTGTGTGTATGTGTGTGTTTGTGTGTGTATGTGTGTGTTTGTGTGTGTATGTGTGTGTTTGTGTGTGTTTGTGTGTGTATGTGTGTGTTTGTGTGTGTGCAGGGCAGAGCAGGCATCCAGATTCACAGGGTTACTACCCAGTCACTCAACAAATACTACCAGACGCCAATTACACACACACGCTCTCTCGCTCTCGCTCTCTCACACGCACTTTTACCTGACGCGCACACACACACTTTTTCTCCTTGTTTTAGGAGAGTTTTATAGTTTTCCTCCCCTATCCCTCCCTCTTCTCTTCTCCCTCGTTATCCTCTTGTGTTTGCTCCCTCGTTCCCTCTCCCTCGTTCCCTCTCCCTCGTTCCCTCTCCCTCGTTCCGTCTCCCTCGTTCCCTCTCCCTCATTTCCTCTCTTTGTCTGTGTTCTTCTGACATGAATTCCTGCTCTCTAGATGAGGCTGAGAAAGTTATTATTTGAGTGTGTGCTAGAGTGTGAAAATATTTGTACTTGTGAAAAGTTTGGTGAGACAAAACATTGAGCTACGCTACTCCAATCCTCCAACCAGCTAATACTTCCAATATCCCCAATAAGCTCTTTCTCATTCTCCTTTCTCTAACACTGTTAAGGAGATGCTGACTCTGAAACTCTACCGCATGTACTGTACATACTCTGTTACAATTGTCAGGGGGATAGAGGAAGGTGAAAGAGAGTGGGAATCTTGTAAAATAAAAGGAGAGGTTATTTGTGCCAGACATTCCAGTCTTAAGGCTGACCTAGAACCAGACCTCCATGTATTCTCTACAAATATTCTACTAGAAACTACCAGATATCCCTCTCCGTCTCTCCGTCTCTCCCTCTCTCCCTCTCTCCCTCTCTCCCTCTCTCCCTCTCTCTCTCTCTCTCTCTCTCTCTCTCTCTCTCTCTCTCTCTCTCTCTCTCTCTCTCTCTCCATCTCTCCATCTCCCTCTCTCAATTCAATTTCAATTAAATTAAATTCAAGGGCTTTATTGACATGGGAAACATGTGTTAACATTGCCAAAGCAAGTGAGGTAGACAACATACAAAGTGAATATATAAAGTGAAAAACAACAAAAATTAACAGGAAACATTACACATACAGAAGTTTCAAAACAGTAAAGACATTACAAATGTCATATTATATATATATATATATATATATATATATATATATATATATATATATATATATATATATATACAGTGTTTTAACTATGTACAGATGGTTAAAGGACACAAGATAAAATAAATAAACATCAATATGGGTTGTATTTACAATGGTGTTTGTTCTTCACTGGTTGCCCTTTTCTCGTGGCAACAGGTCACAAATCTTGCTGCTGTGATGGCACACTCTCTCTCCATCTCCCTATCTCTCCATCTCTGTCTCTCTGTCTCTCTCTCTGTCTCTCAATTTCAATTAAATTCAATTGACTTTATTGACATGGCAAATTCATTAGTACTTACATTGTCAAAGTATACATATCGAAAAATAAAAATAAAATAATATATTTATATATAAATAAATGGTGGGACCAACAGCAATAATAATAGTAGTAGTGGACATAGGATTACCATTAACAACAACTACAACAACAATATTAATGAGAACAACAATACATTAAAGCAATGGTAGTAGGCCAGTGTCAACGTGACTGAGAAGACACATGACTTGGTAGTAGACCATACATGTATGTTTTGTTCGATAAAGTTCATATTTATACGTTCAGTAGTTCCAAACGATCCAGTCATTTTACAGAGAGCCACTTAAATTTCCAGAAATACTCATAATAAACGTTGCTAAAAGATATAAGTGTTGTGCATGGAATTTTACATCCACTTCTCCTTAATGCAACCACTGTGTCAGATTTCAAAGAAGCTTTACTGAAAAAGCACACCATGAAATAATCTGACTACAGCGCTCAGACAACAAAACAAGCCATGCAGATCTCCGCCACTTCGTGGAGTCAACAAAGTCAGAAATAGCATTATAAATATTCACTTACCTTTGATGATCTTCATCAGAATGTACTCCCAGGAATCACAGTTCCACAATAAATGTTTGATTTGTTTGATGAAGTCCATCATTTATGTCCAAAATACCTCATTTTGTTAGCTCGTTCAGTACACAATCCAAACTCACGATGCGAGGGGAAGTCCAGGCGAAAGTTCAGAAGAAAAGTCATATTACAATTCTTAGAAACATGTCAAAAAGTATAGAATCAATGTCTAGGATGTTTTTATCATAAATCTTCAATAATGTTCCAACCGGAAAATTCCTTTGTCTGTAGAATTGCAAAGGAACGCAAGCTAACTCACGTGTGCTCGCGTGATCAGCTCATGCCACTCTGGCAGGCCTCTGACTCATTCAGCTCCCATTACCCCCTCCTTCACAGTAGAAGCATCAAACAAGTTTCTAAAGACTGTTGACATCTAGATGAAGCCGTAGATGAAGCCGTAGGAAGTGCAATAGCCACGGTATATTCGATAGGCAATGACTTGCAAAACTACAAACCTCAGATTTCCCACTTCCTGTTAGATTTCTTCTCGGGTTTTGGCCTGCCATATGAGTTCTGTTATACTCACAGACATCATTCAAACAGTTTTAGAAACGTCAGAGTGTTTTCTATCCAAATCCACTAATAATATGTGTAACAATACTCTTCTTGCATTGTGTACAATCAGTCATCGACACGGAACTCCAACATGTAGCACCAGTCATGTAGCTTTATTCTGTTAGGAACGACACAAAATTGCACGTCATGCAATGCTCGTCTCACCATCCAACTCTGCACTCACGCACGCTGGTTTGGTGCTTGTTCACTGGGATAGTTACCAAAATAATACAATTACAATATACAATATAATATCTTTAACAATGTACCTGTTAGGAACGACAAAATTGAACGTCATGCAATGCTCGTCTCACCATCCAACTCTGCACTCACGCACTGTACAAAATATATGAAACCCCCACCAGACACAGTAAGTTGCTAGCTAGTACTGGCGGAAATTCTTTACAACAAAATGCACAACAAATATTTTCCAAAAACCGCTGCATCTTATGTGTGAACATTTACAAAACAATTGATATAAATTGTACATTTAAATCATCACTTGAGAGTATAAAAATCACTTTTGATGTACAGTGCTTTGCAACCAACAACTTATCGCTGGTTTGGTGCTTGTTCACTGGGACGATTCTAACTGGAACATCCCCCCTCGTAAGCAAGCTACGCAAACCAGCCAATAAGATGCCATGTTGAGTAGGTGAAGGCAAGACAAACTCAAACCAAAAACCCATTGGCTTAACAATAAAGTGGCAAGGGGAATCACCAATATAACCCTGTTACATATGCATATATTAGCAACTGGGCCTGAGTAGCAGGCAGTTTACTCTGGGCACCTTATTCATCCAAGCTACTCAATACTGCCCCCCAGTCCCAAAGAAGTTAACAAGACATTTGTGGAGTGGTTGAAAAATATATATGTTTTGTACACTGACATCTTATTGATGTCACTTGTTAAATCCACTTCAATCAGTGAATATAGATGTAGATGAAGGGGGAGAAGACAGATTTTTATACTTTGAGACATGAATTGTGTATGTATCATTCACAGGGTGATTGGGAAAGAGAATATATTGACGTTTTTTAACAGAGTTTGGTAGTAGGTGCCAGGTGCAACATTTTGTTTCAAGAACTGCAATGCTGCAAGGTTTTTCACCCTCAACAGTTTCCCGTGTGCGTCAAGAATTGTCCACCGTCCAAAAGACATTCAGCCAACTGACACAACTGTGAGAAGCATTTGAGTCAACAAGGGGTTGCCTCCCTGTGGAATGCTTTCAACACAAAAAGCAAGTTCTGCAGGCTCTAGTTCTGTCTAATCTTGATTATTGTCCAGTCGTGTGGTCCAGTGCTGCAAGGAAAGACCTAGATAAGCTGCAGCTGGCCCAGAACAGAGCGGCACGTTTTGCTCTTAATTGTAATCAGAGGGCTGATATAAATACTATGCATACCAGTCTCTCATGGATAAGAGTTGAGGAGAGACTGACTGCATCACTTCTTTTTATAAGAAACATTGTGTTGAAAATCCCCAATTTTTTGCAGTCAACTTACACACAGCTCTGCCACACACACTTATCCCACCAGGGTTTTTGTCACAGTCCCCAAATCCAGAACAAATTCAAGAAAATATCCGATATTATATAGAGCCCTTATTGCATGGAACTTCCTTCCATCTTATATTGCTCAAATAAACAGCAAACCTGGTTTAAAAACAGATAAAGTGACACCTCATGGCACTTCTTCTCTCCCCTATTTGACCTAGATAGTTTGTGTGTATGCATTGATATGTAGGCTACGTGTGCCTTTAAAACATATGTATGTAGTTCTGTCCTTGAGCTGCTGTTTTCTATTGATGTTCTGTATTATGTCATTCTGTATTATGTTTCATGTTGAACCCCAGGAAGAGTAGCTGCTGCTTTTGCAAAAGATAATGGGGATCCTAATAAAATTCCAAACACCTTGTAAAGTATATGCCCTGAGGAATTGAGTCTGTTCTGAAGGCAAAAGGGGGTGTACAACTCAATATTAGGAAGGTGTTCTTAATGTTTTGTACATTCACTGCATATGGTATATACATTGCCTTCAGGAAGTATTCACACTCCTTGACTTTTTCCACATTTTGTTGTGTTGCAAAGTGGATTAAAGTTTATGTAATTGTCATGTTTCTTCAACGATCTACACAAACTACTGTAAATTAATGTTTTAATGGAAAATTATACAATAATGTAACTTGTTTAGATAAGTAGTCAACTCCCTGAGTCAGTGCATGTTAGAATTACCCTTTGCAGTGATTACAGCTGTAAGTCTTTCTTGGTAAGTCTGTAAGGGCTTTGCACACATGGATTGTAAAATATTTGCCAGTTATTCTTTGCCCAAAATGCTAGACAGACATTTTAAAAGTGCACAAGGCGAGACCCAGATGCAGACACGGGAGGCAGATGGTTTGAGTCTTTGATATTTATTACATCCAAAAGGGGTAGGCAAGAGAATGGTCGAGGATATGCAAAAGGTCAAAACCAGTTCAGAGTCCAGGAGGTACAGTGTGGCAGGCAGGTTCGAGGTCAGGGCAGGCAGAATGGTCAGGCAGACAGGCACAGCGTCCAGAAAACAAGCAAGGGCCAAATCCAGGAGGACTAGTAAAAAATAATGGAAAAATCAGGAGCACGGGAAAAACACTGGTTGACTTGGAACATACAAGATGAACTGGCACAGAGAGACAGGAAACACAGGGATATATACACCAGGGATAACAAGCAACACCTGGAGGGCATGGCGCAATAACAAGGTCAGGTGAAAACTATCAGGGTGTGACACATTTTCAGATTTTGCCAAAGATTTTCATGCCGATTTAACTCAAACTGTAACTAGGCCACTCCGGAACATTCAATGGCATCTTGGTAAGCAACTCCATTGTATATTTGGCCTTATGTTTTAGGTAATTGTCTTGCTGAAAGGTGAATTTCAAATCAAATCAACATTTATCGTCCATTTGTCACATACACATGTTTAGCAGATGTTATTGTAGCGAAATGCTTGTGTTTCTAGCTCCAACAGTGTAGTAATATATAATATATATAATAAGCAATATATATAAGTAATATCTAATACTACACACAATCTAAAGTAAAGGAATGGAATTAAGAATATATAAATACAGTATACACATATGAGATGGGTAATGTCAAATATGTAAACATTAGTATTAAAGTGACTAGTGTTCCAATTATTGGGCAGACCGCACCACCCTCTGGAGAGCCCTACGGTTGTGGGTGGTGCAGTTGCCGTGCCAGGAGGTGCCAGGACAGGATACTACTGTCAATTGTTCATCTGTAAAAGTTTGTGAGGATTGTGAGGATTGTGCTTTAAAAGTCACTTCTCAACTGAGGGACCTTACAGATAATTGTGTGTCTGGTACAGAGATTTTGTAGTCATAAAACAATAATGTTAAACACTATTATTGCACACAGAGTGAGTCCATTCAACGTATTATGTGACTTGTTAATCCATTTCTCCTCCTGAACTTATTTATGTTTTCCATAAAAAAAAGTTTGATGACTTTTTGACTCAAGGCATTTCAGTGTTTCTTTTTTTAAATACATTTCTGAACATTTCTAAAAACATAATTCCATTTTGAGATTATGGGGTATTGTGAGTAGATCAGACACAAAATCTGAATTTACTTCATTTTAAATGGATCTGAAACCTAAAAAAAAGTGTGGAAAAAGTCAAGGGTGTGAATACTTCCTGAAGGCACTGTATTTATATTATTTTATTAAAGCGGTTGTGACGCTCATCTTCCATAATCGTCTGATGGATGAGTATAGAATTACCGTGCCAGTCCATCAGTCATTGGGTCTGTGGTATCTAACAAACATACAAAATGGGTCAGGTAAAATGTGATGGAATCCACTCTTGCACAATGTGTTACACACACACACACACACACACACACACACACACACACACACACACACACACACACACACACACACACACACACACACACACACACACACACACACACACACACACACACACACACACACACACACACACACACACACACAGGCACACACATGTGGTTTGCGTGTACGCCTGTTGCCTTTGCACTCGCTGTTGAAGATACATCAGCTTCCAGATGACATACTCCAGACCTCTGATCCCTGCTTCTTATCAAACACAGACACAAGCTGAAACACCCAGCTTGACGTTCCTGAAACTCCTTACGCAGTAAGGTTAGGACAGGAGGAAGGATGAGAGGGGAGGAGGGGCAGAGGGAAGGAGGGATTGAACGGATGGGACATGTGCCTGCCCTCTCTCCGCAGTTACTGTGAGAACATTGCCTTTTATGGTGTGTGTGTGTGTGTGTGTGTGTGTGTGTGTGTGTGTGTGTGTGTGTGTGTGTGTGTGTGTGTGTGTGTGTGTGTGTGTGTGTGTGTGTGTGTGTGTGTGTGTGTGTGTGTGTGTGTGTGTGTGTGTGTGTGTGTGTGTGTGTGAATACTTGTCCTGCTGCCAACTATATGACACAGGCTGATCTATTTAATCAAAGGGCAGTTTTCTTCTTTACATGAGGGAGTCGCTCCCTCGTGAGTGAAGGGATTAGCCTTCAACCACTCCCACCTGTCCCTTGGCATCCATCCATCTCTCTTCCTTCCTCTATTTGACTCTTCTATACTGTCATTCTTGACTCCACCCTGTCCCCTCTTTCCTCTCAGCAGCGGTTTGCTTATGGTGGGATTTTTCCCCCCCAACCTTCTTTCACTCTCTCTCGTTCTCTCTCGCTCTCCATCTTTCTTTCTCTCACCCTGTTATTTTACAGTTTACGGGGTTTACTCTCCGTTGTTAATAAGGAAACTGAGGTTTCTGGTTCTGGGGCGGGAGGGTGTGTTATGCAGGTGAGTGAGGACCCAAAAGCGATATAACGGAAACAGAGTCTTTTAATGTCCAAACAGGTAAAACATAAATCCTCAATCATACAGGGGAAGTCCAAACAGGGAAAACACAAATCCTCTAGTTTAACAGGAGAGTCCCCCTTCTAGTTGTTGAGGAGAACACACACACACACACACACACACACACACACACACACACACACACACACACACACACACACACACACACACACACACACACACACACACACACACACACACACACACACACACACACACACACATGCACACACACACACACACACACACATATTACAATGGATTCGCCATGTGATTCTGTCTTGTAATGTCACACAAACCAACAGCAGAACACAACATGTCTAGGTACACTGTACTGTATTCTATGGCCCATGCACACACTGGGAATATTATTAATGTGTCATATGCACAGATATAAAATGCCTTTCATGTTTCTCATACACACAGCCCACACACACACACACACAGACACACACACACACACACACACACACACACACACACACACACACACACACACACACACACACACACACACACACACACACACACACACACACACACACACACACACACACACACACACACACACACACACACACACACACACACACACACACACACACACACACACCATCTGAAACAGCATGAGTTTGATCTAGCTGTGGGAGTGACAGAACTTATCTGATGATCTTATCAGTGGATGTGTTTGTGTGTTTTGAAAATAACTATGTCTCATTATATCCTCTCTTCCTGTCTTCTCATCACTTTCCCTCCATCTCCCTCCCTCCCTCCTCATTACTTTCCCTCTCTCTCTGTCTCTGTCTCTCTCTCGCTCCCTCTCGCTCTCTCTCTCTCTCAAGCCTGATGAGCTGACCAATGCTTTGGAGATCAGTAACATAGTCTTCACCAGTCTATTTGCCTTGGAGATGTTACTCAAGGTGCTGGTGTATGGCCCGTTTGGTTACATCAAAAACCCTTACAACATCTTCGACGGAGTCATAGTGGTCATCAGGTAAGCAAGGCAAATTGACAAATTCATTTTTAAATGATGACACACTGCCATTTTGTTCTGTGTAAAATCTATAGGTCCTCACTCTTCATAGCAGGGCCCGTATCCACAAAGCATCTCAGAGTAGGAGAGCTAATCTAGGATCAGGCCCCCACCTAGTATTCATTATGATCTAAAAGGTGAAACTGATCTTAGGTCAGCACTCTGGACCCGGGCTAGTGTTACTGTATCTCCTTCCAATGAATGGTTGATCCTGTAGCTGACAGTGAATGTGCATCCTTTCTCTCTCCCCAGTGTATGGGAGATCGTGGGCCAGCAGGGCGGTGGTCTGTCTGTGTTGCGTACCTTCAGACTGATGCGCGTGTTGAAGCTGGTGCGCTTCATGCCCGCTCTGCAGAGGCAGCTGGTGGTGCTGATGAAGACCATGGACAACGTGGCCACCTTCTGTATGCTACTCATGCTCTTCATCTTCATCTTCAGGTAGCTATGGGCCTGCACAAATGTGGAATTAAAAGGGATTTGGATACAAGCTGAAACACATTTGTATAGAAATAAGGGTGGTAGCCTTTATCATCCTTGTCTTCAAGTTAGGATGGAAAGAACGAGGAGAGGAGTTAAAGGAGGAGGAGAGGAGGGAGAGAAGGATGAGGAGGAGAGGAGGGAGAGAAGGAGGAGGAGAGGAGGGAGAGAAGGATGAGGAGAGGAGGGAGAGAAGGATGAGGAGAGGAGGGAGAGAAGGATGAGGGAGAGAAGGAGGGGGAGAGGAGGGAGAGGAGAGGAGAGAGGAGAGGAGGAGGAGAGGAGAGGATGAGGAGAGGAGAGGGAGAGGAGAGAGAGGAGAGGAGAGGAGAGGGAGGAGAGGAGAGGAGAGGAGAGGAGAGGAGAGGAGAGGAGAGATGAGAGGAGGATGAGAGAGGAGAGGAGGATGAGGAGAGGAGGATGAGGAGAGGATTGGATGAGGGAGAGGAGGATGAGGGAGAGGAGGATGAGGGAGAGGAGGATGATGGGGAGAGGAGGATGAGGGAGAGGAGGATGAGGAGAGACTGGAGGATGAGGGAGAGAAGGATGAGGGAGAGAAGGATGAGGGAGAGAAGGAGGGGGAGAGGAGGGAGAGAAGGATGAGGGAGAGAAGGAGGGGGAGAGGAGGGAGAGGAGAGGAGGAGGGGGAGAGGAGGAGGAGGGGGAAAGGAGGGAGAAGAGTGGAGGATGGGGAGAGAGTGGCGAGAGAAGGATGAGGAGAGAAAGAGGGCGCGAGGAGGGAGAGAAGAAGTGAGTGGGGTAGAGCAAGACTATAGTCAGAGAGAAAGTAAAAAATATTGCTAATGACTATTGGTCTAATGTAGAGTACTAAACAGTACTGGCCTAATGTAGAGTACTAAACAGTACTGGTCTAATGTAGAGTACTAAACAGTACTGGCCTAATGTAGAGTACTAAACAGTACTGGTCTAATGTAGAGTACTAAACAGTACTGGCCTAATGTAGAGTACTAAACAGTACTGGTCTAATGGAGAGTACCAAACAGTACTGGTCTAATGTAGAGTACTAAACAGTACTGGTCTAATGTAGAGTACTAAACAGTACTGGTCTAATGGAGAGTACTAAACAGTACTGGTCTAATGGAGACTACTAAACAGTACTGGTCTAATGTAGAGTACTAAACAGTACTGGTCTAATGTAGAGTACTAAACAGTACTGGCCTAATGTAGAGTACTAAACAGTACTGGTCTAATGGAGAGTACCAAACAGTACTGGTCTAAACCTCTGAATGTAGAGTACTAAACAGTACTGGTCTAATGTAAGAGTACTAAACAGTACTGGTCTAATGGAGAGTACTAAAACAGTACTGGTCTAATGGAGAACACTACTAAACAGTGAAAAAATCTGTCAAGATCAAAGATGTTCAGCATGTCTCTCAGAACATCATTAACTAATGCCTGAAAAACAGCTACTAAACCCAGTCAAAACTGGTCTAATGTAGAGTACTAAACAGTACTGGTCTAATCGAAGGCTGATGACTACGGATAACGAAACGTTAGTCATTACTGGTCCTTCTTCTTAACAAAAAGAACCCCGCCCCGGCCGGAGAGGAAGAAGGCACTATACCGGCGTCAAGAGACACAGTACCAAACAGTAGTGGTCCCTGGTCTACAAATGTGAGGAGGAAGGGAGACTGAAGACAGATCAAACAGTACTGGTTCCTCCTGGGGACAGAAGAAATGGGAGGGATGGCAGACATTACTAATGACAAGTACGTTCCTGGTCTAATGATGACCCAAAACAACAGGTGTGAAAGTACAAAAAAGAAATAAACAGTACTGGTCTAATGTGGGAAGATGTATCTAAACATGGGCGTACTGGTCTAATGTAGAGTACTAAAGGCAGTACTGGTCTAATGTACAAGATCTAGATACTAAACAGTACTGGTCTAATGAATTAACAAAAGTCCATACTAAACAGTACTGGTCTAATGTAGAGTACTAAACAGTACTGGTCTAATGTAGAGTACTAAACAGTACTGGTGCGAAACTCTAATGTAGAGTACTAAACAGTACTGTGTAGAGTACTAAACAGTACTGGTCTAATGCCTCCCAGATAGCTGTGCCCCATTCTCGAGCCCGGCCAGAGACGTAAGCCCGAGCTCTCTCTCTAGAGTATGTGTTGGGTTGGAGAGAGAACACAACTAAACAGTACTGGTCAGGTGGCACGAGACGAAGACTCTGGAACTGTCCAGAGAGGTCGGAAACCTAGTGTTACGAGCGTCTGAAGTCGCTGGGTCCATTCCTTGGTCGGTTCCTTCTGTCATGCTGGTGAAAGAGGACCCAAAAGCGACTTGGCGAAAACAGAGTCTTTAATCCAGTAAAGTAAATACAAACAAAAAACACAACTTTCACTCGAAATGACGAGGACAAACTGGAGAGTACAGATAAACAGTACTGGTCTAATGATACACAAACACAGCACGGTACTAAACAGTACTGGTCTAATGGGAAGACTAAATGATGATTAGGGGTACTAAAGCGAGAGAGTGAGAGAGGGAGGGGGAGAGAGAGGGATAGAAAGAGGGAAAGAACCTAATAAGACCAGCAGAGGGAAACGAATAGAATGGGAAGCACAGGGACAAGACATGATAATAAATGACAAAACTGGTACTAAACAGTACTGGTCTAATGGAGACTACTAAACAGTACTGGTCTAAACAGTACTGGTCTAATGTAGAGAGTACTAAACAGTACTGGTCTAATGTAGAGTACTAAACAGTACTGGTCTAATGGAGAGTACTAAACAGTACTGGTCTAATGTAGAGTACTAAACAGTACTGGTCTAATGTAGAGTACTAAACAGTACTGGTCTAATGGAGAGTACTAAACAGTACTGTTCTAATGTAGAGTACTAAACAGTACTGTTCTAATGTAGAGTACTAAACAGTACTGGTCTAATGTAGAGTACTAAACAGTACTGGTCTAATGTAGAGTACTAAACAGTACTGGTCTAATGTAGAGTACTAAACAGTACTGGTCTAAAGGAGAGTACTAAACAGTACTGGTCTAATGGAGAGTACTAACGAATGTTCCACTTGAAACTGGAGGGAAGAACAGAACAAGTGAGGAATGAGAAAGACGGATAAAATGACAGGAACGCGTGGAGATTCCCTCCTTTCATCAGTGTCCCTCGTTCAGCCTGGTTAGCCGCTGGTGCGCTTAGGGAGATTAGAGAGGGAAATTAGACCTATAAATTAGTACCGTACAGCCTACACACACTCACACAAACACACACACACAAATACACACATATATATACATATATATATACACACAAACACGCACACACACATATATATCAAATCAAATGTATTTATATAGCCCTTCGTACATCAGCTGATATCTCAAAGTGCTGTACAGAAACCCAGCCTAAAACCCCAAACAGCAAGCAATGCAGCTGTAGAAGCTCCCTAGAAAGGCCAAAACCTAGGAAGAAACCTAGGGGGGGAGCAGCAGCACGGCCAGGTGGACTGGGGACAGCAAGGAGTCATCATGCCAGTTAGTCTTGAGGCACGATCCTAGGGCTCAGGTCCTCCGAGAGAAACAGAGAAAGAGGGAATTTGAGAGAGCATACTTAAATTCACACAGGACACCGGATAAGACAGGAGAAGTACTCCAGATATAACAAACTGACCCTAATCCCCCGACACATAAACTACTGCAGCATAAATACTGGAGGCTGAGACAGGAGGGGTCAGGAGACACTGTGGCCCCATCCGATGATACACCTGGACAGGGCCAAACAGGAAGGATATAAACCCACCCACTTTGCCAAAGCACAGCCCCCACACCACTAGAGGGATATCTTCAACCGTCAATTTACCATCCTGAGACAAGGCCGAGTATAACCCACAAAGATGTCCTCCACGGCACAATCCAAGGGGGGGCGCCAACCCAGACAGGAAGATCACGTCAGTGACTCAACCCACTCAAGTGATGCACCCCTCCTAGGGACGGTATGAAAGAGCACCAGTGAGCCAGTGACTCAGCCCCTGTAATAGGGTTAGAGGCAGAGAATCCCAGTGGAAAGAGGGGAACCGGCCAGGCAGAGACAGGAAGGGCGGTTCGTTGCTCCAGAGCCTTTCCGTTCACCTTCACAATCCTGGGCCAGACTACACTCAATCATATGACCCAATGAAGAGATGAATCTTTCAGTAAAGACTTAAAGGTTGAGACAGAGTCTGTGTCTCTCACATGGGTACGCAGACCATTCCATAAAAATGGAGCTCTATAGGAGAAAGCCCTGCCTCCAGCTGTTTGCTTAGAAATTCTAGGGACAATTAGGAGGCCTGCATCTTGTGACCGTAGCGTACGTGTAGGTATGTACGGCAGTACATCATATTTTCTCATGACACCCTTTGCTGCCCTCTCTCAACCTCTCTGTCTCTTTCATAATGCACTTATTGACCATCATGTTCAGATGAGAGAAACAGGGAGGGAGGGAGGGAGTAACGAGGTAAGGAAATAAGGAAGTAAGGGGCTTTATTGGCATGGGAAACATATGTTAACATTGCCAAAGCAAGTGAAATAGTAACAAAAGTGAAATAAACAAATAAAAATGAACAGTAAACACTACACTCACAGAAGTTCCAAAATAATAAGGACATTTCAAATGCCATATTATGTCTATATAAAGTGTTGTAACATTGTGCAAATAGTTGAAGTACAATAGGGAAAATAAATAAACATTAATATGGGTTATATTTACAATGCTGTTTGTTCTTCACTGGTTGCCCTTTTCTCTCTCTCTCTCTCTCTCTCTCTCTCTCTCTCTCTCTCTCTCTCTCTCTCTCTCTCTCTCTCTCTCTCTCTCTCTCTCTCTCTCTCTCTTTATGTCTATCTCTCTCTCTTCGTCAGTATATTGGGCATGCATCTGTTTGGCTGTAAGTTTGGATCAGAGAGAGATGGAGACACTCTACCAGATAGGAAGAACTTTGACACTCTGCTCTGGGCCATCGTCACCGTGTTTCAGGTAAGATCAGTCTACCTCCCTCTCTCTCTCCTTCCCTCTCTCACTCCCTTCCCTCTCTCTCTCCTTCCCTCTCTCTCTCCTTCCCTCTCTCTCTCTCCTTCCCTCTCTCACTCCCTTCCCTCTCTCTCTCCCTCTCTCCTTCCCTCTCTCACTCCCTTCCCTCTCTCTCTCCCTCTCTCCTTCCCTCTCTCTCTCCTTCCCTCTCTCTCTCCTTCCCTCTCTCACTCCCTTCCCTCTCTCTCTCCCTCTCTCCTTCCATCTCTCACTCCCTTCCCTCTCTCTCTCCTTCCCTCTCTCACCCCCTTCCCTCTCTCTCTCCCTCTCTCCTTCCATCTCTCCCGCTTTCACTACAAAATCTGAGTCTGCCAGACATTTCCAAATCTCAAACTTGGCCAAGTACCAAAATTAGTCCATTTGCCAAGCCATCTGTTTTATAGGTCCAACTACACACGAACTGCATGTGAACAATAAACAGCTGCTCTCTATTTGCACTATTCCTCTTAAATCCCTCCCCCCATCCCATACCTTCCTTCCTTCCTTCCTTCTTCACTCCATCTGTCCCTCCCTTCCTCCCTACCTCCATCCCATACTTTCCTTCCTTCCTTCCTTTTTTCCTCCCTCCATCCATCCCTCCCTCGCTCTCTCTCTTTCTTTCTCTCTCCTCCCTCCCTCTCTCCAGATCCTAACTCAGGAGGACTGGAACAAGGTTCTCTATAATGGTATGGCCTCCACCACTCCTGTGGCCGCTCTCTACTTCATCGCCCTCATGACCTTTGGGAACTACGTCCTCTTCAACCTTCTGGTGGCCATTTTGGTTGAGGGCTTCCAGACTGAGGTGAACTAAGTAAACCAAATAACACACACAGGCACATAACGAGATGGGAACACCTGGGCTAAGGGCTTGGACATTACATCTTCTATTCATCCACCTTGACGCTCACCTCTAAATCTGTTCATCTCTAATTGTGTCACCTATTATTACTCTTCCTCACCTTCTCTCCTCCTCCTCTTCCTCTTTCTGACACGTGCTCTTCATCTGTCTTCACCCTCTCTCCATCTCTCTCTCTTTTCCCAAATGAAAGGTTGTCATATTTAATGATTTTCCTTACGGTGATGTCATCGTCATCAGGAAAAGATGCTTCCATCACAATGACATTCTACTTGCTCTCTCATCCTCCTTTTGTTATCCCTCCCTCCCTTCTGCTCTCTCATCCTCCTTTTGTTATCCCTCCCTCCCTTCTGCTCTCTCATCCTCCTTTTGTTATCCCTCCCTCCCTTCTGCTCTCTCATCCTCCTTTTTACATTCTTCCTTGTTGTTATCCCTCCCTCCCTTCTGCTCTCTCATCCTCCTTTTGTTATCCCTCCCTTCTGCTCTCTCATCCTCCTTTTGTTATCCCTCCCTCCCTTCTGCTCTCTCATCCTCCTTTTGTTATCCCTCCCTTCTGCTCTCTCATCCTCCTTTTGTTATCCCTCCCTCCCTTCTGCTCTCTCATCCTCCTTTTTGTTATCCCTCCTTCCCTTCTGCTCTCTCATCCTCCTTTTGTTATCCCTCCTTCCCTTCTGCTCTCTCATCCTCCTTTTTACATTCTTCCTTTTTGTTATCCCTCCCTCCCTTCTGCTCTCTCATCCTCCTTTTTGTTATCCCTCCCTCCCTTCTGCTCTCTCATCCTCCTTTTGTTATCCCTCCTTCCCTTCTGCTCTCTCATCCTCCTTTTGTTATCCCTCCTTCCCTTCTGCTCTCTCATCCTCCTTTTGTTATCCCTCCTTCCCTTCTGCTCTCTCATCCTCCTTTTGTTATCCCTCCTTCCCTTCTGCTCTCTCATCCTCCTTTTGTTATCCCTCCTTCCCTTCTGCTCTCTCATCCTCCTTTTGTTATCCCTCCTTCCCTTCTGCTCTCTCATCCTCCTTTTGTTATCCCTCCTTCCCTTCTGCTCTCTCATCCTCCTTTTGTTATCCCTCCTTCCCTTCTGCTCTCTCATCCTCCTTTTTACATTCTTCCTTTTTGTTATCCCTCCCTCCCTTCTGCTCTCTCATCCTCCTTTTGTTATCCCTCCTTCCCTTCTGCTCTCTCATCCTCCTTTTGTTATCCCTCCCTCCCTTCTGCTCTCTCATCCTCCTTTTGTTATCCCTCCCTGTTATCCCTCCCTTCCCTTTTTGTTATCTCTCCCTCCCTTCTGCTCTCTCATCCTCCTTTTGTTATCCCTCCCTCCCTCTCTCATCCTCCTTTTGTTATCCCTCCCTCCCTTCTGCTCTCTCATCCTCCTTTTGTTATCCCTCCTTCCCTTATGCTCTCTCATCCTCCTTTTTACATTCTTCCTTTTTGTTATCCCTCCCTCCCTTCTGCTCTCTCATCCTCCTTTTGTTATCCCTCCCTCCCTTCTGCTCTCTCATCCTCCTTTTTGTTATCCCTCCCTCCCTTCTGCTCTCTCATCCTCCTTTTGTTATCCCTCCTTCCCTTCTGCTCTCTCATCCTCCTTTTTACATTCTTCCTTTTTGTTATCCCTCCCTCCCTTCTGCTCTCTCATCCTACTTTTGTTATCCCTCCCTCCCTTCTGCTCTCTCATCCTCCTTTTTGTTATCCCTCCCTCCCTTCTGCTCTCTCATCCTCCTTTTGTTATCCCTCCTTCCCTTCTGCTCTCTCATCCTCCTTTTTACATTCTTCCTTTTTGTTATCCCTCCCTCCCTTCTGCTCTCTCATCCTCCTTTTGTTATCCCTCCTTCCCTTCTGCTCTCTCATCCTCCTTTTTACATTCTTCCTTTTTGTTATCCCTCCCTCCCTTCTGCCCATCAAACAGAAGACAAATCTCCCGCATAGCCGTGATTCTTCTCTGGCAGAGAGAGCGAGAGAGGTTTAGTGAGGGAGGGAAAGAGAGGGAAACATAGGCTGACAGAGAGAGAGAGAGAGACAGAGCAATGGAGAAACACAAAGAGATAGATAAGGAGACAATGGGTGATGGGAGATGAATGTATGTCTTTGTTGATAGTCAGATAGCATAGTTCTCATCCCTACTGTGAGAGTGTGGTGTTTCAGCGCAGCTAGACATAGACTGAAATGGTTGTCTCGGAGGACAAAGTCAAAAAATCTCTTGTTTGGCTTCTGCTTTATTTTAATTGAACATTCCAATTGAACATTCCATCTCTTGCTCATTCGTCTGTCTCTATCCCTCTCTCGTTCTGTCTGTCTGTCTCTCTCTTTCTCTCTCTCTCTCTGACTTGTGATAGCACCTGTGCTTTGATCTCTTGTGGTCTTAGTTAGAACTGCTGAGAGAAGAGGAGAGGGGAGGAGACGGGATAGTATAGACAGGATAGAGGAGCAGACATACTCATATTTAAAAGACGGATTGATTGGTCTGCTTTCTACTTATTAGTTGTTACAACAGTCTGCTTTCTAGGTCAGTTATCTGGATGACGTGGTGTCCAGAATAACACAGTCATGTCCAACATCTCCTTTATGAGCCCTCAATACCACCTGGCATCATTCAGGTCAGTTAGGAATGAATCAGGTATTATTTAAAGCCAGAGAGAAGTGACTGTGGCTATGGAATAAACACAGCTCTTAGCTGAACCATTTATGGATGACACATGGCAGCTGTAAAAGTTACCATTACTTTTTATGTTACGTCTGTAGCAAGTCTTGTTTTTAAGTACCCTTGTAGCGAATGAACCTTTCAAGTATATTGAACAGTAAACTCCAGCACACCGAACATACTGTACCTCTCTGGTCAGACTGAGTGGAATGGATTCATCTTAACCCTGACTCATCAGACCAGCTGTCATAGATAGTCCTCACCTGTAGACATAGAGAGAGAGACATACAGACAGAGAGAGATGGACTGGAGAGAGCGAGACAAGGACTAGAGAGAGAGAGACATACAGACAGAAACAGAGAGGGAGGGACTGGAGAGAAGGGGAGGGAGAGAGCGAGACAAGGACTAGAGAGAGAGAGACATACAGACAGAAACAGAGAGGGAGGGACTGGAGAGAGGGGGAGGGAGAGAGCGAGACAAGGACTAGAGAGTGAGAGAAAGCAAAAGAGAGAGAGAGGCCATGAGCAGATGAGCTCTCACATTTTTCAGCATGTTTTTACATGAAGGTAGGTTTAGAGTTAGATGATATTGGCTCCAAACCTATAACCTGTTTTTGGACAAAATTACCTGGAAGGATTCCTACTACCAAAGATTCTTATTTCCAAGCACAAAATAATTGTCCACCTCAACAACAGCCCCGCAACCAGGTCCAGAGAGCTGGAGGGGGGGAGAGACGTATCTGCACTCTGGACTGTGGTGAGAGAACATCAACAGGAGAAAGAGCAGGAGATGAACAGAGCACTAGAGGAGAGGATC
This sequence comes from Oncorhynchus gorbuscha, assembly GCF_021184085.1. Classification (NCBI taxonomy): domain Eukaryota; kingdom Metazoa; phylum Chordata; class Actinopteri; order Salmoniformes; family Salmonidae; genus Oncorhynchus; species Oncorhynchus gorbuscha. The sequence continues at coordinate 11,698,015 of NC_060183.1, read as the reverse complement.
AGACTGCTGGAGGAGATGGAGAGTGGGATGGCGTGGGACAGAAAACCACCCATTAGATAGCTGGCCACCCCCGCAGAGGGGTTAGCAGAACAGCCCACCCCAGACCCCGACCATAGCCTCGACATCACACCAGGACATACAAATGTCCCCCCACACACACACCCACACCCACAGAGGACTAACACAAGCCACATATTGCACTCCTTATGGACTCAAACAGGAAATATATACCATCAAATATTTTTTTCCCAAACACACACGGTCTAAACCCTTGTGCCAAAACACCCAGCGTGCCCTAGACCTTCTGTCTGAGGACCACCTAGAGTCACCCAGCCACATAATAATACACACAGGCACAAATGACCTGAGAACACAGCAGGCAAGGGTGGCCACAGCACTCAAGGGAGTGATTGAAAAAGCTTCTTCTTCTTTCCCCAATTCACAAGTGGTTATCTCCACACATTCTACCACAAAAAGACTTCCAGCCTGCTACTTCCAGCCTGCTCTACAGCGGGTAAACACAAGTATCTCCAGTGACTGTGCCTCAAAACCAAATGTTTACATGGCCGACAACTCCAACCTGGACTTGAACAGCCTTTACGACTAGGTCCACCTATACAAGGCAGCAGTGTCCACCTTCGCCTGGACCCTAAAGGACATCACATTCAACCACAGCCCCAACGCCTCACACAGGAGCAACAGATCAATAGACACTTTCCCAGACCCTCCCCGGACCTACACATGGAGGACCCACGCCGAGAGGACCTACACATAGAGGACACATGCCGAGAGGAACTACTCATAGAGGACCCACGCTGAGAGGACCTACACATAGAGGCACCCACGCCGAGAGGACCGACACAAAGAGGACCCACGCCGAGAGGACCTACACATAGAGGACCCACGTGGAGAGGCCCTACACATAGAGGACCCATGCCGAGAGGACCGACAAATAGAGGACCCACGCCGAGAGGACCCACCTCATTCTGTCTGTCATAGTTGAAGTGTACCTATGATGAAAATTACAGGCCTCTCTCATCTTTTTAAGTGGGAGAACTTGCACAATTGGTGGCTGACTAAATACTTTTTTGCCCCACTGTATGTAAACTTCCAACTTCAACTGTAAATCACTCTATTAAATTACTCAAAAACAGGAACATTTTACATTTGGCTAGAAATTCAAAAGCAACTTATCTCAATAGAGAACAATGTCCTTCTGTGTGCTACCTATATCCCCCACTAGAATCCCCATACTTTAATGAAGACAGCATCTCCATCTTGGAGGGGGAAATCAATTATTTCCAAGGCTAGTGACACGTACTAGTCTGTGGCGACCTAAATGCCAGACCTGGACAGGAACCTGAGACCCTCAGCACACAGGGGACAAACACCTACCTGGAGGTGACAGAATTCCCTCCCCCATATTGCCCCCTAGGCACAACTACGACAACATAACCAACAGATACGGGTCACAACTCCTGCAGCTCTGTTGCATGCTGGATATGTACATAGTCAAGGCTTCGAGGGGACTCCTATGGTAGGTACACCTTTAGCACATCTTTTGGCAGGAGTACTGTAGCCTACTCTATCACTGACCTCCTCCCAGAGTCTCTCAGTGTTCACAGTCTGCCCACTAACACCACTATCAGATCTCAGCAAAATGACAGACTACTTGAACAGAGCAATACTCAATCATGAAGCATCAAAGCCAAAGGAACTCAATAATATTAAAAACTTCTTCGGGTTCAAATCCCGTTAACGGGATCGATGCCAAAATCAAACAACAGAAACAAATAATTGTAATCCCTCAAACATACAAGTATTATACACCATTTTAAATATAAACTTCTTGTTAATCCAACCACAGTGTTCGATTTCAAAAAGGCTTTATGGCGAAAGCATACCATGCGATTATGTTAGGTCAGAGCCTAGTCACAAAAAAAGCCATTTCTAGCCAAAGAGAGGAGTCACAAAAAGCAGAAATAGAGATAAAATGAATCACTAACCTTTGATGATCTTCATCAGATGACACTCATAGGACTTTATGTTACACAATACATGGATGTTTTGTTCGATAAAGTACATATTTATATCCAAAAATCTCAGTTTACATTGGCGCGTTATGTTCAGTAATGTTTTGCCTCCAAAACATCCAGTGATTTTGCAGAGAGCCACATCAATTTACAGAAATACTCATCATAAAAGTTGATGAAAGATACAAGTGTTATACATAGGATTAAAGATAAACTTCTCCTTAATGCAACCGATGTGTCAGATTTCAAAAAAGCTTTACGGCGAAAGCACACCCTGCGGCAATCTGAGTACAGCGCTCAGCCACCAAAACAAGCCATACAGATACCCGCCATGTTGTGGAGTCAACAAAAGTCAGAAATAGCGTTATAAATATTCACTTACCTTTGATGCACTCCCAGGAAAACCTTTTCCACAATAAATGTTTGTTTTGTTCGATAAAGTCCATATTTATGTCCAAATACCTCCTTTTTGTTTGCGCGTTTAGTTCACTAATCCAAATGCACAAAGCACGGGCACTAAGTCCAGACGAAAAGTTTTAAAAAATCCATTAAAGTTCGTAGAAACATGTGAATCTTTTGGATGTCTTTTGGATGTTTGTTATCATAAATCTTCAATAATATTCCAACCGGACAATTCCGTTGTCATTAGAAAGGAAAGGGAACGGAATAAACAACTCATAGCTTTCAGCTGAGCCACTTACTGTGAGTGGTCTTATTCTCTCCCCTTTCACAATAGAAGCCTGAAACAACTTTCTAAAGACTGTTTAACATCTAGTGGAAGCAATCACTTGAAAAACTACAAATCTCAGATTTCACACTTCCTGGTGGATTTTTCTCAGGTTTTGCCTGCCATATGAATCCTGTTATACTCACAGACATAATTGTAACAGTTTCAGAATCGTCAGAGTGTTTTCTATTCAAATCTACCAATAATATGCATATCCTAGCGTCTGGGCCTGAGTAGCAGGCAATTTACTCTGGGCATGCTTTTCATCCGGACGTGAAAATACTGCCCCCTAGCCCAAAGAGGTTATTAAGAAATGCTATAGAAGGAAGGAAGGTAGTGTGGAAATCTACCATGAAACAATTAGGCAACAAATTCAATCCCTTTTAGACAACTTCCTGGACAAAAACATTCCACTGTAATAGTGAAGGTGTAAACTTGGCAGTAGAAAACCTAAACAGTATATTTGACCTTTCAGCTTCCTTCTCAAATCTAAAATGTTCTAACAGACATCCGAAGAAAATGAACAACAATGACAAATGGTTTGATGCAGAATGCAAAAACCTAAGAAAGTAATTGAGAAACCTGTCTGACCAAAACATAGAGACCCAGAAAACCTGAGCCATCACTATGGTGAATCACTAACACAATACAGAAATACACATATATACACATAAATCAGCTCAATGTAATTGAAGAATCCATAGACTCTAATCACTTCTGGGAAAATTGAAAAACACAAAACAATCAACAACCCAAACAGTTATCTATCCAAAATGACGATGTATGGGTAAACCACTTCTCCAATCTTGTTGGCCCTATAACTAAGAACAAACACAAAAGCATATACATGATCAAATACAGATCTTAGAATAAACTATTAAAGTCTACCAGAACCCACTGGACTATTTTAGCGAGTGTGCTGAGTGTCGGGAAGCAAGTGAGGGGAGTAAGTGTTTTAATAAATAAACAAAACAATAAACGCCAATATTTGGAACCAAGGACTGATCACCCTAATCCACAAAAGTGGAGACAAATTTGAACCCACAAACTATCGTGGGATATGTGTCAACAGCAACCTTCGGACAATAATCTGCATTATCATTAACAGTGGACAAGTTCATTTCCTCAGTGAAAACAATGTACTGAGCAAATGTCAAATTTCATTTTATCAAATTATCGTACAACAGACCACGTATTCACCCTGCACAGCCTAATTGACAAACAAACAAACTAAAACAAAGGCAAAATCTTCTCATGATTTGTTGATTTCAAAAAAGCCTTAGACTCAATTTGGAATGAGGGTCTGCTATACAAAATGATGAAAAGTGGTGTTGGGGGACAAACATACAACATCATAAAATCTATGTACACAAACAACAAATGTGTGTTTAATATTGACAAAAAAACACATTGCTTTCCACAGGTCCATGGGGTGAAACAGGGATGAAGCTGAAGCCCCACCCTCTTCAACATATATATCAATGAATAGGAGAGGGCACTAGAACAGTCTGCAACACCCAGCCTCACCCTACTAGAATCTGAAGTCAAATGTCTACTGTTTGCTGAGGATCTGGTGTTTCTGTCCCCAAACAAGGAGGGCCCACAGCAGCACCTAGATCTTCTGCACATATTATATCAGACCTGGGCCCTGACAGACCTGGGCCCTGACAGACGTGGGCCCTGACAGACCTGGGCCCTGACATTAAATCTGAATAAGACCAAAATAATTGTGTTCCAGAAAAGGTCCAGTTGCCAGGCCCATGAATACACATTCCATCTAGACACCGTTGCCCTAGAGCACGTAAAAATCTATACATACATAGTTAACTTCCACAAGGCCCTGAACGATCTGAGAGAAGGCAATAAGGGAATTATATGCAATCAAAAGGACCATAAAATTTGACATACCAATTAGGATCTGGCTAAAAATACTTGAATCAGTAATACTTGAATCAGTCATAGAGCCCATTGCCTTTTATGGTTGTGGGGTCTGGGTTCCGCTCACCAACCGGGAATTCACAAAATGGGACAAACACCAATGCAGAATTCTGCAAAAATGTCCTTTGTGTACAACGTAAAATACCAAATAATGCAGAGCAGGATTGGTCCGATGCCCGCAAATGATCAAAATCCAGAAAAGAGCCTTTGCAACCACCTAAAAGGACCTGATTCCCAAACCATTACAAAGCCATCACCTACAGAGAGATGAACCTGGAAAAGAGTCCGAAGCTGGTCTTGAGGCTCTGTTCACAAACATAAACAGACCCCACAGAGCCCTATGACAGCAACACAATTAGACCCAACCAAATCATGATGAAACAAAAAGATAATTACTTGATACATTGGAAATAAATAACAAAATCAATTTGCAAACTAGAATGCCTCTAAACAGAGAGTACACAGTGGCAGAATACCTGACCACTGTGACCAAATTAAGGAAATCTTTGACTATGTACAGACTCAGTGAGCCTAGCCTTGCTATTGAGAAAGGACGCTGTAGGCAGACATGGCTCTCAAGAGAAGACAGGCTATGTGCAGACTGCCCACAAAATGAGGTGGAAACTGAGCTGCACTTCCTAACCTCCTGCCCAATATATTCCCATACTAGAGACCATATCTACTGGGTGAAATACCACAGTGTGCCATCACTACAGCAAGATGTGTGATCTGTTGCCACAAGAAAAGGGCAACCAGTGAAGAACAAACACCATTGTAAATACAGCCCATATTTAAGTTTATTTTCCCTTTTGTAATTCAACTACTTGCACATCATAACATCATTGTCTTTCATCTTTTGGTGGGTTTGTGTAATATTTACTCTACATTTTTTATTGTTTAATTCACTTTTGTTTATTATCTATTTCACTTGCTTTGGCAATGTTAACATATGTTTACAATGCCAATAATAATAATAATTGAATTGAGAGGGAGAGGGAGAGGGAGAGGGAGAGACTAGGGAGTGGGAGGGAGAGAGAGGGAGAGGGAGAGACTAGGGAGGGAGAGGGAGAGAGGAGAGGGAGGAGGAGAGACTAGGGCGGGAGGGAGGGAGGGAGGGAGGGAGGGAGGGAGAGGAGGGAGGAGAGAGAGAGAGAGAGAGAGAGAGAGAGAGAGAGAGAGAGAGAGAGAGAGAGAGAGAGAGAGAGAGAGAGAGAGAGAGAGAGAGAGAGAGAGAGAGAGAGAGAGAGAGAGAGAGAGAGAGAGCGAAAGAGAGACAGCGAAAAAAGCGGGACAGATAGAGAGGGTGATCTAGAGAGAGTGTACAGCGATGTCAGCCAGTGAGGCAGGATGACTACTAAATGACCAGTCAGGCAGGATGACTACTAAAGATCTGGCACACATCTAGATTGAGATGTATTATTAGCTCACCAAGATAAACTCCACTTTACCACACACAGAGACAGACAGACAGACACCGTCTCCCCAATCTTGAGCCCTGATATTGAAAATGTTTTTAAGCTAAGTTTGCCTAGACTTCCACTCCTCCTCTCTTCCTCTCCTCTCCTCTCTTCTTCTCTCTTCTTCTCCTCTCTTCTTCTCCTCCTCTCTTTCTCTCCTCTCTTCTCCTCTTTCCCTCCTCTCTTCCTCTCCTCCTCTCTTCCCCTCCTCACTTACCCCCTCCTCTCCTTCTCTTTTCCTCTCCTCTCTTCTTCTCTCTTCTTCTCCTCTCTTCCTCTCATCCGCTCTACCCCTCCTCTCTTCCTCTCCTCTCTTCCTCTCCTCTCTTCTTCGCTCTTCTTCTCCTCTATTCCTCTCCTCCTCTCTTTCCCTCCTCTCCTTCTTTTTTCCTCTCCTCTCTTCTCTCCTCCTCTCTTCCTCTCCTTCTCTTTTCCCCTCCTCTCTTCCTCTCCTCTCTTCTTCTCTCTTCTTCTCCTCTATTCCTCTCCTCCTCTCTTTCCTCCTCTCTTCTCCTCTCTTCCCTCCTCTCTTCCTCTCCTCCTCTCTTCCCCTCCTCACTTACCCCCTCCTCTCCTTCTCTTTTCCTCTCCTCCTCTCTTCCCCTCCTCACTTACCCCCTCCTCTCCTTCTCTTTTCCCCTCCTCTCTTCCTCTCCTCTCTTCCTCTCCTCTCTTCTTGTCTCTTCTTCTCCTCTCTTCCTCTCATCCTCTCTTCCCCTCCTCTCTTCCTCTCCTCTCTTCCTCTCCTCTCTTCTTCTCTCTTCTTCTCCTCTATTCTTCTCCTCCTCTTTCCCTCCTCTCTTCTCCTCTCTTTCCTCCTCTCTTCCTCTCCTCCTCTCTTCCCCTCCTCACTTACCCCCTCCTCTCCTTCTCTTTTCCCCTCCTCTCTTCCTCTACTCTCTTCCTCTCCTCTCTTCTTCTCTCTTCTTCTCCTCTCTTCCTCTCATCCTCTCTTCCCCTCCTCTCTTCCTCTCCTCTCTTCCTCTCCTCTCTTCTTCTCTCTTCTTCTCCTCTATTTCTCTCCTCCTCTCTTTCCCTCCTCTCTTCTCCTATCTTCCCTCCTCTCTTCCTCTCCTCCTCTCTTCCCCTCCTCACTTACCCCCTCCTCTCCTTCTTTTTTCCTCTCCCCCTCCCTTCTTCTTCTCCTCTATTCCTCTCCTCCTCTCTTTCCCTCCTCTCTTCTCCTCTTCCCTCCTCTCTTCCTCTCCTCCTCTCTTCCCCTCCTCACTTACCCCCTCCTCTCCTTCTCTTTTCCTCTCCCCCTCCTCTCCTCTTCTCCTCCTCTGGTTCTTTCCTCCTGTCTTCACAATTAATTTGAAAGCTGTTTGCTCAATTCCTTCACATTGTTTTCTAACATTCTTCTCACAGTTTATTTTTAATCGGCCGAACTTTGCAGTAAGTCAGGGTTACTAGGTAACGACAGGTTGAATGACATGAGTTGGGATGAGAGATGTTTGGTTCTGGGGCCATGCCCTGGTGTATGCACACACACACACACACACACACACACACACACACACACACACACACACACACACACACACACACACACACACACACACACACACACACACACACACACACACACACACACACACACACACACACACACACACACACACACACACACACACACACACACACACACACACACACACAACACTGTATACTGTACTGTACTGTACTGACTGACGCCCAGCTGTAGACTCTTTTACAGTGTTGCTATGCTGAGTACTCTCCACCTATGACTGATAACTGACTTACGGTATAACTTGTGAAGTTATAACTCATGCTTGAAATGCGTATGATTGGCCCAAAGACATTATGCTATCACATTGAGCTGTGTTGCTGTGTGTTATTGCAACTTGGCTGCATTCTGCTATGATTGGTGGTTGAGCATCTCTTCCGTGTATTGAGCATCTCTTCTGTATATACTGAAAGGATTTATATTCTGTGCATCTTTAGCATGATACAGAATATATACATGATATATCTGCCTGGTCAACTTAATTATCTTTCTGCTTTCTTTGCTGCTATGGTGCCTCTCCTCTCTATTCACCCTTCCTTTCTGATTTTCCCTTCTCTCTCTTTATCTCTCTCTTTATCTCTCTCTTTATCTCTCTCTTTATCTCTCTCTTTATCTCTCTCTTTCTATGTTCCTCTCTCTCACACCTTTTCTCTCTCCCTCGCTTTCTCTCTCTTTATCTCTCTCTTTCTATGTTCCTCTCTCTCACACCTTTTCTCTCTCCCTCGCTTTCTCTCACTTTTACTCATTCTCTCTCTTTATCTCTCTCTTTCTATGTTCCTCTCTCTCACACCTTTTCTCTCTCCCTCGCTTTCTCTCACTTTTACTCATTCTCTCTCTTTATCTCTCTCTTTCTATGTTCCTCTCTCTCACACCTTTTCTCTCTCCCTCGCTTTCTCTCACACCTTTTCTCTCTCCCTCGCTTTCTCTCACTTTTACTCATTCTCTCTCTTTATCTCTCTCTTTCTATGTTCCTCTCTCTCACACCTTTTCTCTCTCCCTCGCTTTCTCTCTCCATTTCTCCTTCTCTCTATCCCCCTCTCTCTCTCTCTGTCTTCCCCTCCTTCTCTTCCTGCGGTAAAACATCACACACTTCCACTGTAGGAAGAGCCCACGAGAGAGGACTTGCATGTCCAGTTGAGCCTAGATCAACTGCCTCTAGGCTCAAGGGTATGTACTGCAATGTGCTCCCATCTCTTCACACACTCTTTCTCTCTCCCCCTCTCTCCCCTCTCTCCCCCTCTCTCCCTCTCAGGCTCCCCCTGTCTCTCTACCCTCCACAACCCCGCTGCACGATGCCACGGCTGTTGAGACTAACCAGGTTGACAGTGTGTGTGTGTTCAACGTGTGTGTGTTCAACGTGTGTGTTTAGTTGTTGTGTGTGTTCAACGTGTGTGTGTTCAACGTGTGTGTGTGTTCAACGTGTGTGTGTGTTCAACGTGTGTGTGTGTTCAACGTGTGTATGTTCAACGTGTGTGTTCAACGTGTGTGTGTTCAGTTGTTGTGTGTGTCTTCACTGTCTTAACTCTAGTGTCAGACGGTTGATAAGTAGTTGGTTGTTTTTATGTTGGAAAGCAGATCCTCACAGATGTCTCGCTCTGCAGGTCCATTGGGTTCCTTCCATTTGCGGAGCAAACAAATAAACGCACTAGAAACATGGCCCATAGTAGCCAAACGAAAGCTAAAGCACTACAGTAGAAATGTCCCTAAAGCCTCTCTGTTTATGGACGATATAGAGACAGTCGTTTAGAGCCAACGGAACAGCTTTAGAATGACAGGGATACAGTTAACCCTGGGAGAGGGATTTAAAGGGGAGTCTGCTCTGTGTGGTCTGCTGTGGTTAACCCTGGGAGAGGGATTTAAAGGGGAGTCTGCTCTGTGTGGTCTGCTGTGGTTAACCCTGGGAGAGGGATTTAAAGGGGAGTCTGCTCTGTGTGGTCTGCTGTGGTTAACCCTGGGAGAGGGATTTAAAGGGGAGTCTGATCTGTGTGGTCTGCTGTGGTTAACCCTGGGAGAGGGATTTAAAGGGGAGTCTGCTCTGTGTGGTCTGCTGTGGTTAACCCTGGGAGAGGGATTTAAAGGGGAGTCTGCTATGTGTGGTCTGCTGTGGTTATCCCTGTAGTTATCCCCTCCCCCCCTCAGTGTGTGGATGTGCCTGCCCTGTCCTGTACAGTCCCTGTATTTCTATCTGTTTATGAGTAACGGAGGTGGTTCGGTGAACATGACGATTTGCATAAGAACCCAGCGCTAATGCCTTGGCTTTAGCGCAGTGGGCTAACACAGTCTCAAGTCAGTCAGGCAGCTGATCGAAACCTGGTTGTCACATCTGCGTCTGAGGCCATCGAAGCAGCGGTGCGACACTACTAGAGATCGTTAGAGACGTTGTCAGTGACTCCATCTACATTACTACATAGACACTCCCCCATCCAAAGCACATGCACTCATTTCTCCATTCACGCCTTTAGAGTGGCCTGATTGAGATGATCTTGTGAGAAATGTATTGTTTTCTATCAGGCAATATTGGTATCAGTCCCTCTCTCCAGAGCCAGGGTAGTGGGTTCGATTCCGGGACCACCCATACGTAGAATGTATGCACACATGACTGTAAGTCGCTTTGTTTAAAAGCGTCTGCTAAATGGCATATATTATTATTATTATTATTACTCCCTCCCTCCCTCCCTCCCTCCCTCCCTCCCTCCCTCCCTCCCTCCCTCCCTCCCTCCCTCCCTCCCTCCCTCCCTCCCTCCCTCCCTCCCTCCCTCCCTCCCTCCCTCCCTCCCTCCCTCCCTCCCCCCTCCCTCCCTCCCTCCCTCCCTCCCTCCCTCCCTCTCTCTCTCTCTCTCTCTCTCTCTCTCTCTCTCTCTCTCTCTCTCTCTCTCTCCCTCCCTCCCTCCCTCCCTCCCTCCCTCCCTCTCCCTACTGTCTGCCTAAATTGTCCTGCCCGTTTGTAAACAAGCTATTTTCTATCCGTCTTCTCTTTCGCTGCTCCTGATCGATTCCCAGTAGAATAGTGTTCCTGCTCCTTGTTCCTGCTCCTTGTTCCTGCTCCTTGTTCCTGCTCCTTGTTCCTGCTCCTTGTTCCTGCTCCTTGTTCCTGCTCCTTGTTCCTGCTCCTTGTGTCCTCCTTGGAACAGCTGTTGATAGTGAAGCTACAGTGTGTTAATAAATGTATTGTTAAAATAATACAGGTGAATGATCAGATCTATCAAAGGACAACAACAACTTGGTCAAAATCCATAAATACACTATTCATTCATGCATTCATTTGGTTCATTAGTAAATGAGTACATTCCGTTTCACATTTAAAATGTGTCCGGCTGTGAACAGCGACATGAGGATCATCAGCCGGAATGACTGTCAGCCTGTTCAGGCTGCTGCTACTGTGACAGACTGGTCAATAGTAGACAGAGTAGAAGCAGAGCAGAGCTTCGTTCGGTTCTAACAGTCATTTTTATCTCGTATCACATCACTGGAGCCTGGAACATTCAGAGTATCAGACACACTGCCATCTCAGACAACACAGACCTGCCAAGTAGGCAGCAACCAGCCCTAAACCATAAGGTCTGAGCCCCATTTGTGATCAGTAATCTGAAATGAGTTTCAGCTCTCTGCCTGCCCTAGGTGAGCGGACTACTTATCTTATGGATAGGCAGCTTAGGGTTGAACCTTACCCTGTATCTCAAAATGGCCACTTTGTGGTCAAACACTGACAGTCATCTTACGGGTTCAACCTCATTCCTCTTCTCCAGAAAGGTGATATGGGAGTCAGGCTGGCCCCGGGGTCACGGACATGGTCCCAGCCAAGGCCCCGGGGTCACGGACATGGTCCCAGCCAAGGCCCCGTGGTCACGGACATGGTCCCAGCCAAGGCCCCGGGGTCACGGACATGGTCCCAGCCAAGGCCCCGGGGTCACGGACATGGTCCCAGCCAAGGCCCCGGGGTCACGGACATGGTCCTGGCTGCATCCACATAGGAGGCCCCAGCTAGGGTCCCTTTCATACAGGCCTTACTGGGCTGTCCCTCTCTCTACAGTGGTCTCAGGGGTCCGGGGGACTCAGCTGGGGCCCTGGCCTAGTGTTGGGCCCACCGTGAGTACCACACACATCTCATGCACATATATACAGAGCAACACATACACCCAGGCACCATGTGCCACACTGGAGGAATGGAGCTGAACCCTCCTCCCTTTCCCTCCCTGGGGAAGAGTCTGGGTACCCACAATGCTATGCGTGCCCACCATGAGTTGTTAGAAGTGTACTCCAGCCCAAACCACAAAGTAGACCCTCCACCCCCCGTGCCTACTCAGTTGCCAATAGGGAGGGGAGGAGTCTGGGCACCCACAATGCTTTGCGTGCCCACCATGAGTTGTTAGAAGTGTACTCTAGCCCAAATCACTAAATAGACCCTCCACCCCCCACAATGCTTTGTGCTTTAGGCTCTGATGAGCTTGGCATGTCACATCTGTTTTTATTAATTAGTGTGTTTGTTGTTCACTGAGATAAAAGTAGAATATAATCTGTGTTCAGTTCAGCTTGTTGTTTGTTGCATATTCTGACCTGCACTGTTTTCCTGCTGTGATTTTAGCTGTCTGTAGCTTAGTCCTCTGTGTTGGTGATGTGTGTTTTGTAGACGTTGCAATTCTCCCGTTGGTTTATACTGACGACTCTCCTCAACCACATAATGTAACAACAAGCATTAAACTGCTGTTTTGAACCAATGGGAGACATCACAGCTAGATCCTCTATCCTTCGTCTGAATGGTCAGCACTGTTTTCACCCTGCTAGTGTACGTCCTATCCTCTCTCTGAGTCAGAGGTTCAGGGGTTTAGGCCTAGGGCTGATTGGCTGCAGGTATAGGCCTAGGGCTGATTGGCTGGCTAGTTCATTACCGTCCATCTCTCCTAAACGGTTCAGGAAATCAGGTCTGATAGGTTCACACACACAAGGTGCACGCACACACACACGCAAGGTGCACACACACACGCAAGGAACACACTCACATGCACCTCGAGGTGAATAAAGCCATTTGTTTGATGAGAGAAATTGAGATTTCGATATTTAGGCACTTCTATAAACCCTACCCACTGTGAATATATGAATAACAACTGTATATCATTGCTACAGAAACCACATCCACTGTGAATATATTAATAACTACTGCATATCACTACTATAGAAACCACACCCACTGTGAATATATTAACTACTACTGCATATCACTGCTATAGAAACCACACCCACTGTGAATATATTAACTACTACTGCATATCACTGCTATAGAAACCACACCCACTGTGAATATATTAACTACTACTGCATATCACTGCTATAGACTAGATACTGGCCGTAGAGATGGAGAGAGAAAAGGGGAGAGCGAAAACATAAAGGTGTTCAAGAGAGGAACATGTTTTACTGTAAATGTCGGAAGAACAAGAGAGAGAGAGAGAGAGAGAGAGAGAGAGAGAGAGAGAGAGAGAGAGAGAGAGAGAGAGAGAGAGAGAGAGAGAGAGAGAGAGAGAGAGAGAGAGAGAGAGAGAGAGAGAGAGAGAGAGAGAGGACAAGGAGGGAACAAAACAGGCAACAAACCGTTCTGCCAAACTCACTGGGTGGATGATTTGTATTAGAAGGTTGTTGTGTGTGTTCTCTCCTGCCTGTGCATCAGACTGAAGCTCTGTAGTATGAATGTGTTTACGGGGCTTAGATCGGCATGGGGTTGACTCGTCATGCCCAACCCTGACGGGTAGAACAAGTAGAATAACCCTGATTGGTACTGTAGCTCTGTTTATCTTCTCAGAGTGATCCCCCCCCTCCCTCTCTGCACCTTTCCATGGCTCTCTGGTATATCACAGAAAAGCAGTCTGAAACGGACAATCTGTCCCCTATCATAGGGTGCCCTACGTAACAGGAAATATGAGATATTCAATTTGGACGGTCAATTTGGACCTTCATTTTGGAGATGCATTTTGATCCTTATGAAGTTCTGTGAGAGTCTATGTGTCGTTGTCTGTGTGTAGCCTACGTGCTTGGATGTGTGCACATAAGTGTGTGTGTTCATACATGTATAGGTGTTCCTGTGTGCGCTGTGTGTTTCAGTGTGGTCTAAGACAGCATGTTATCTACTGCCCCTGCATGTTCGCTAACACATTGTTTTGACAGAGCTGCCCTCCATCGATGAATCTCCCTCCTTCTCTAGCCTCTGCACTCTTGACCTATTGACCTGTGAACTCTCCAGCCTTCCTGGCTACTGGGAGAAGTTGCCCCCTAGACACAGATCTAGGATCAGCTCATCCTTCCTATACACAAACGATTAGCATTAGGGGATGAAAACAAAACTGACCCAAGATCAGTGTGTCGAGGCAGCTTCATCATTCTCTGTCTGGTTTCCATACTGGCTATTACTGCCTGCTCCCTGACTCGCCTTTTGAGAAAATAACCATATACTGTCTTCTATTTGTGTGTGTGTGTTTGAGTGCGTGTGTGTGTGTGTGCATATATGCATGTGTTTGCGCATGTGTGTGTGTGTGTGTGTGTGTGTGTGTGTGTGTGTGTGTGTGTGTGTGTGTGTGTGTGTGTGTGTGTGTGTGTGTGTGTGTGTGTGTGTGTGTGTGTGTGTGTGTGTGTGTTTGTTGTGTTTGTTGTGTGTGTGTGTGTGTTTGGTGTGTGTGTGTGTGTGTGTGTGTGTGTGTGTGTGTGTGTGTGTGTGTGTGTGTGTGTGTGTGTGTGTGTGTGTGTGTGTGTGTGTGTGTGTAGGGAGAAGACTCCAAGTCAGTGTCAGAGGCTGATTTATCATCGAGGATGGAGGACATGAACGGCAGTGGAAAGGATGTGTCTGGCTCCCCGGGTGAGACACACACACACACACACACACACACACACACACACACACACACACACACACACACACACACACACACACACACACACACACACACACACACACACACACACACACACACACAGATCTACTGTAATTCTGCACTAATTTAATATTAATATTTAAAAGTATGTATTTAAACCTTTATTTAAGTAGGCAAGTCAGTTAAGAACAAATTCTTATTTCCAATGACGGCCCAGACTGACCATTCCTGGACTACGCTGGGACCATTGTGCGCCGCCATATGAGACTCCCAATCATGGCTGATTGTGATACAGCCTGGATTTGAACCAGGGTGTATGTAGTGATGCTTCTAGCACTAAGATGCAGTACCTTAGGCCGCTGCGCCACTCGGGAACCCTACTAGACAGGATCAAAACATAATAATGGTGTTGAGAAGCATTAGAGAGAGGAAACGACACCTAAAGAGAAGGGACCTAATTCTGAACTAGACAGGATCAAAACATCATAATGGTGTTGAGAAGCATTAGAGAGAGGAAACGACACCTAAAGAGAAGGACCTAATTCTGAACTAGACAGGATCAAAACATCATAATAGTGTTTTCACAATTTTTTGTTATAGCGCTCCCTGTCTCTGGCAAAGTGTTCCATAAAACTTGATTAAGTGGTGTTACATCACACCATGTAATGTTTCAGAACATCTCAGGATGAGGTGTTTTAATACTCCAGCAAAGGGAAGGTTTGATCTCGTTGAAGTTGGTGGCAGCTCAGTTGGCAGTCGTTTGGCTGTGACAAAGCACTACTTTTTCACAGCGAACACATAACAGAACATTGAGTTGCATATTACATTTAGCTGTAATTTCTTTGTTTCCAGAGAATATACATAAATATTTACTCACTTATTGAAGCACAGAAGTATGCTAAACGAATTAGAATGAAATGAAATAAAACCAATACAGAATCATTCCAGAGTATATATATTATATGTAGACGCAATTGGGCTTTTATGAAAATATTCCATTATGATGAAAAATCTTCTTCGTAGCTGTATAAATGTGTCCCACATTGGATGGGCATGCATTTTTCTCACACACACACACACACACACACACACACACACACACACACACACACACACACACACACACACACACACACACACACACACACACACACACACACACACACACACACACACACACACACACACACACACACACACACACACACACACACACACACACACACACACAGAGAGAGAGAGAGAGCGGAATCAAATCACACAGCGACATTCTACTACAGCTAAAAGACATCCATTATTCCTGATGCTGTATCTACATAGTACAGAAGAGAACAACTCCCCAACGTTACGACAACTTTAAACTACTTCAGCTTAACTCATGTAGTGGTTAGAAGAGCTGTCTAAGCACAGTGACTGGAGGGAGGGAGGGAGACACATTTGGGGAGCGAGAGATGGGAGAGGGTGAAGCTGAGAGAGAGAGGAGGAGTGGGCAAGAGGAAGACATTGAGGGAGGAAGGCAGAAGTTTAAAGACGCACACCAACCGAGATGAGAGATGCATTCGTCTTCTCTGTGTCATGCATTCATCTGGCTGTTGAAAATAATATTCCCCCATGCACACATCTTGTCAGATTAGAGAAATATTGATGTGGTAAACAGTTCCTCCTTCTCACATTAGAGATAATCTTACAACTGGGTCTCCCCCACCATTATCTATCCTTCCAATGTTCCCCCTTTCACTGACCCTTCTTTCTCTACCTCTCTCTCTCTCTCTCTCTTTGTCCATCCTCGTTTCACCTTTACTCCTTTCCTTCCCTCGTGCCACCTCTCCTGCCTTCCTCTCTCTCTCTCCTCCCTTTTTTCCCCCTCCCTCTTCTCCCCCTCCCTCTCCCCACCAGTAGTCCCTATAAACGGTCATGTTGACCTGAAGACCAGTCTGACCCCTCCTCTGATCACCCACACTGCTGCCACCCCCATGCCCGTTCCCAAGCTGCCCTCCGTGGTTGACCCTGCTCCGGGCTATGAGTCCCAACGCGGCAGCAACGTCTCCATGGACCTAGCCTGCTACGACAAGTCTCCGGTTAGTGTATTCCACTAGTCCGCTATCAATCAACTGGATCTTCTCAGGAACCCATGCATTAGGCTCTGTGCCCCCTCTCTGCCCAGGCCCTGTGTGCACAACTAAGACTGTAGATATTCAGTCTAACCTGTATGGATGATGTTCAAGAAGACATTTATGATGATTAATATTACCTGTCATCAGCTCAACTCTCTGGCTATTTACTGATGCCAGTTGTGACTGATGCCAGTTGTGACTGATGCCAGTTGTGACTGATGCCAGTTATGACTGATGCCAGTTATGACTGATTCCAGTTGTGACTGATGCCAGTTGTGACTGATGCCAGTTATGACTGATGCCAGTTGTGACTGATGCCAGTTGTGACTGATGCCAGTTGTGACTGATGCCAGTTGTGACTGATGCCAGTTGTGACTGATGCCAGTTGTGACTGGATGCCAGTTATGACTGATGCCAGTTGTGACTGATGCCAGTTGTGACTGATGCCAGTTGTGACTGATGCCAGTTGTGACTGGATGCCAGTTATGACTGATGCCAGTTGTGACTGATGCCAGTTGTGACTGATGCCAGTTGTGACTGGATGCCAGTTATGACTGATGCCAGTTGTGACTGATGCCAGTTGTGACTGATGCCAGTTGTGACTGATGCCAGTTATGACTGATGACAGCAACAATAATAAAAACTATAGTAATGACCATTAAGCATTTTTATTATAATTTGTATATATATATATATATATATATATACCTTTTATTTAACTAGGCAAGTCAATTCAGAACAAATTCTTATTTACAAAGACGGCCTACCAAGAGGCAAAATGCCTCCTGCGGGGACGGGGGCTGGGATGAAAAAAAAGTAGGAGAAAACACACATCATGACAAGAGAGAAACCACAACACTACGTAAAGAGAGACCTAAGACAACAACACATCATGACAAGAGAGAAACCACAACACTACGTAGAGAGAGACGTAAAACAACAACACAGCATGACAAGAGAGAAACCACAACACTACGTAAAGAGAGACCTAAGACAACAACACAGCATGACAAGAGAGAAACCACAACACTACGTAAAGAGAGACGTAAAACAACAACACAGCATGACAAGAGAGAAACCACAACACTACGTAAAGAGAGACCTAAGACAACAACACAGCATGACAAGAGAGAAACCACAACACTACGTAAAGAGAGACCTAAGACAAAAACACAGCATGACAAGAGAGAAACCACAACACTACGTAAAGAGAGACCTAAGACAACAACACAGCATGACAAGAGAGAAACCACAACACTACGTAGAGAGCCCTAAAGACAACAACACAGCATGACAAGAGAGAAACCACAACACTACGTAGAGAGCCCTAAAGACAACAACACAGCATGACAAGAGAGAAACCACAACACTACGTAAAGAGAGACCTAAGACAACAACACAGCATGACAAGAGAGAAACCACAACACTACGTAGAGAGCCCTAAGACAACAACACAGCATGACAAGAGAGAAACCACAACACTACGTAAAGAGAGACGTAAAACAACAACACAGCATGACAAGAGAGAAACCACAACACTACGTAGAGAGCCCTAAAGACAACAACACAGCATGACAAGAGAGAAACCACAACACTACGTAGAGAGCCCTAAAGACAACAACACAGCATGACAAGAGAGAAACCACAACACTACATAAAGAGAGACCTAAGACAACAACACAGCATGACAAGAGAGAAACCACAACACTACGTAGAGAGAGACCTAAAACAACAACACAGCATGACAAGAGAGAAACCACAACACTACGTAAAGAGAGACGTAAAACAACAACACAGCATGACAAGAGAGAAACCACAACACTACATAAAGAGAGACCTAAGACAACAACACAGCATGACAAGAGAGAAACCACAACACTACGTAAAGAGAGACCTAAAACAACAACACAGCATGACAAGAGAGAAACCACAACACTACGTAAAGAGAGACCTAAAACAACAACACAGCATGACAAGAGAGAAACCACAACACTACGTAAAGAGAGACCTAAAACAACAACACAGCATGACAAGAGAGAAACCACAACACTACGTAGAGAGCCCTAAAGACAACAACACAGCATGACAAGAGAGAAACCACAACACTACGTAAAGAGAGACCTAAAACAACAACACAGCATGACAAGAGAGAAACCACAACACTACGTAAAGAGAGACCTAAGACAACAACACAGCATGACAAGAGAGAAACCACAACACTACGTAAAGAGAGACCTAAAACAACAACACAGCATGACAAGAGAGAAACCACAACACTACGTAAAGAGAGACCTAAAACAACAACACAGCATGACAAGAGAGAAACCACAACACTACGTAAAGAGAGACCTAAGACAACAACACAGCATGACAAGAGAGAAACCACAACACTACGTAAAGAGAGACCTAAAACAACAACACAGCATGACAAGAGAGAAACCACAACACTACGTAAAGAGAGACCTAAAACAACAACACAGCATGACAAGAGAGAAACCACAACACTACGTAAAGAGAGACCTAAAACAACAACACAGCATGACAAGAGAGAAACCACAACACTACGTAAAGAGAGACCTAAAACAACAACACAGCATGACAAGAGAGAAACCACAACACTACGTAAAGAGAGACCTAAAACAACAACACAGCATGACAAGAGAGAAACCACAACACTACGTAGAGAGCCCTAAAGACAACAACACAGCATGACAAGAGAGAAACCACAACACTACGTAAAGAGAGACCTAAAACAACAACACAGCATGACAAGAGAGAAACCACAACACTACGTAAAGAGAGACCTAAAACAACAACACAGCATGACAAGAGAGAAACCACAACACTACGTAAAGAGAGACCTAAGACAACAACACAGCATGACATTGAGGAGAATCTGAGGATTAAGACAAAAACCTGTAGTAACAACATCCTAAAATGTAATATTCTATATTCTATATTGTTATATTCTATATTCTACATTGTTATATTCTATATTCTATATTGTTATATTCTATATTCTATATTGTTATATTCTATATTCTATATTGTTTTTGGTTACTAACGTTCCCTAAGAGTTACAGACGTCCCCCAAGGGTTACAAACGTCCCCCAAGGGTTACAAACGTTCCCCAAGTGTTACAAACGTTCCCCAAGGGTTACAAACATTCCCTAGAAAGGGAATTTGTTTACTTCATCTGGCTTTCTTTTTGTCATTCATACCTTCTCTCTTTCTCTCCACCCTCCATCTCTTTCTCTCCAGACCAGTGCCCGTAGCACCTCCCCTTATGCCCCGTGGAGCTCCGCCTCTGGCTGGACCAGCCGTAGATCAAGCTGGAACAGTGTAGGCCGTGCTCCTTCGCTCAAACGAACAAAGCGTCAGTCTGGCGAACGGCAGTCGCTCCTCTCTGGAGAGGGTGGGTCCAGTTCAGAGGATGATGAGGAGGGAGGAGGGGGGACATCGGAGGGAGATGATGTGTCCCTCTGTCGTACCGACTCCATGTCCCAGTCCCAACACCTACACAGGAGGATGGAGTCTGTAGAGACCAGGGGGTCCATAGACCTGGCCCCTGACATACTGCTACAGGTGAACACACACACACATTCTTGTACAGCTAACCTTACCCTAATCCTAGCTCCTAAACCTAACTCCTAACCCTAACCCTAGCTCCTAAACCTAAACCTAACTCCTAACCCTAACCCTAGCTCCTAAACCTAACTCCTAACCCTAACCCTAGCTCTTAAACCTAAACCTAACTCCTAACCCTAACCCTAGCTCCTAAACCTAACTCCTAACCCTAACCCTAGCTCCTAAACCTAACTCCTAACCCTAACCCTAGCTCCTAAACCTAACTCCTAACCCTATCCCTAGCTCCTAAACCTAAACCTAACTCCTAACCCTAACCCTAGCTCCTAAACCTAACTCCTAACCCTAACCCTAGCTCCTAAACCTAACTCCTAACCCTAACCCTAGCTCCTAAACCTAACTCCTAACCCTATCCCTAGCTCCTAAACCTAACTCCTAACCCTATCCCTAGCTCCTAAACCTAAAACTAACTCCTAACCCTTAATGTAATTCTGACCCAAACATGAATTCTAACCTTAATGCTAGACCCCCTAGAAATAACATTTGAACTTGAGGGGACTTACAAAATGTCCCCAGTTGGTCAAATTTTTGTTTGTTTACTATCAGTGGGACTTCACAAGAATAGTTAAACACGTCCACACACACACACACACACACACAGACACACAGACACACACACACACACACACCAGGGGATCTATAGACCTGTCCCCCTAAACACTACCCTCATTTTATTGATAGTCCATTTTACGTGACAACGGCAGTTATCACTGGATAGAACCACTTTCTTGAGTGTTTTAAAATGCCTTCAAGTACCTATAAATGACTGTGTTAACCATGGTTGTAAAACTCTAGGTGCCCTTCCTGTATCGCTCAGCCAGTATACACAGCTCCAGACCCCCCTTGCTAGGAGGCCTGAGAGCCCCAGAACGCAGTGACTGTAATGGGAAAGGCACTCCGGCCCAGACACAGCTCTCCCTCGAGGACAACACAGAGGACGAAGCGGCAGAGGAGGAGGTTGTGGGTCGTGTCGCCAGGCTGTCACGCTGGCTGGAGAGGAAACAGCCAGAGTGGTGTCGAAAGAGAGATACCTGGTCCCTGTACATATTTCCCCCAGACTCCAGGTGACACACACACACACACGATGATCTCATCCCTACTAATTTTTGCATGTCATGCTTCATTCTCCATCTTAAGGTCTCACTCTGTTGATTCTCCATCTTAAGGTCTCACTCTGTTGATTCTCCATCTTAAGGTCTCACTCTGTTGATTCTCCATCTTAAGGTCTCACTCTGTTTGGGACATTATCCCTCCCTCCCTCCCTCCCTCCATTGCTCCCATTCAGCCTCTGTGGCTTTGAACTGTGTCTGAATGTATGATTATAGGGCCTGGTGGAGAATGTGTGTGTGTGTTTCAGGTTGGAAAATACATTTCAGACCTTAGCCCTAGTCAACATTCTCCAGCCCAGAGCTTTATTAATTCCACAACAAAAGCCCATCCATTCTCTACCCTCCCTCTCCTCCTCTCCCCTCTACTTCCACATACTTGTGACTCCTCCTCCTCTTTTCTACTCTTCTCCCCCTGTTCTCCTCCTCTTCTCTCTTCCTCTCCTCCTTTCCTCCTTAAATTCCTTCTGGAGATGGCTGTCTCACAGTGTTGTGCTGACAGTAGAATCCCTCGATGGCCATGATAGAACCCAGTGTTCTGTCCTAACAGTGGCCATGATAGAACCCAGTGTTCTGTCCTAACAGTGGCCATGATAGAACCCAGTGTTCTGTCCTAACAGTGGCCATGATAGAACCCAGTGTTCTGTCCTAACAGTGGCCATGATAGAACCCAGTGTTCTGTCCTAACAGTGGCCATGATAGAACCCAGTGTTCTGTCCTAACAGTGGCCATGATAGAACCCAGTGTTCTGTCCTAACAGTGGCCATGAGAGAACCCAGTGTTCTGTCCTAACAGTGGCCATGGTAGAAACCAGTGTTCTGTCCTAACAGTGGCCATGGTAGAAACCAGTGTTATGTCCTAACAGTGGCCATGGTAGAACCCAGTGTGTTGCTCTAACAGTTCCCATGGTAGAACCCAGTGTGTTGCTCCAACAGTTCCCATGGTAGAACCCAGTGTGTTGCTCTAACAGTTCCCATGGTAGAACCCAGTGTGTTGCTCTAACAGTTCCCATGGTAGAACCCAGTGTGTTGCTCTAACAGTTCCCATGGTAGAACCCAGTGTGTTGCTCTAACAGTTCCCATGGTAGAACCCAGTGTGTTGCTCTAACAGTTCCCATGGTAGAACCCAGTGTGTTGCTCTAACAGTTCCCATGATAGAACCCAGTGTGTTGCTCTAACAGTTCCATTGGTAGAACCCAGTGTGTTGCTCTAACAGTTCCCATGGTAGAACCCAGTGTTCCGTCCTAACAGTTCCCATGGTAGAACCCAGTGTGTTGCTCTAACAGTTCCCATGGTAGAACCCAGTGTGTTGCTCTAACAGTTCCCATGGGAGAACCCAGTGTGTTGCTCTAACAGTTCCCATGGTAGAACCCAGTGTGTTGCTCTAACAGTTCCATTGGTAGAACCCAGTGTGTTGCTCTAACAGTTCCATTGGTAGAACCCAGTGTGTTGCTCTAACAGTTCCCATGGTAGAACCCAGTGTGTTGCTCTAACAGTTCCATTGGTAGAACCCAGTGTGTTGCTCTAACAGTTCCATTGGTAGAACCCAGTGTGTTGCTCGAACAGTTCCCATGATAGAACCCAGTGTCCTGTTCTAACAGTTCCCATGGTAGAACTCAGTGTCCTGTTCTAACAGTGCCCTTGTTGTGACCCAGTCGTAGTGTGGAGTAGGGTGTGTTCTAACAGTGACACTGGGGACACAGGCATTGTGTGGAATGGAAAAGGGGCAGGGGGATACCTAGTCAGTTGTACAACTGAATGCATTCAACTGAAATGTGTCTTCTACATTTAACCCAACCCCTCTGAATCAGAGAGGTGCGGAGGGCTGCCTTAATCGACATCCATGTCGCGTCATCCATTTTGGCTCTGTACAGAGCCAGACACCCACCTGTTTCTATCAGGAGACATAGGCTCGGTGGGAAACTGTAGTCACACCGCTGTTCAACATGGACAACGGACCTCCATTCACCTCCACAAGCAGTTAGTTGTCTTTCGTTGGCTAAGGAAGAAACAGGCCTAGCACCCAGGTTGTCAACATTCTGAATGAAAAGCAAAGTTAGTTTCAAAAAAGATAAAAGGTATGATGAAAATGTCCGCAAACATAAACTCATGAATATGCCTACTGTCAAACACTGACAGTCCAAAGAGCACAGATGACCGTAACTGAATCCTCTAGCGAAAGGTCAGGGCTATCATGAAATTGTCAGATACATAGATAGATGTCAGATATTTAGATCGATGAATAAAAAGCATCTGACATCTATGATCGAGCACTGAAATAAAGTTATGACCTGACAGGTGCTGTCTGTCTGTCTGTCTGTCTGTCTGTCTGTCTGTCTGTCTGTCTGTCTGTCTGTCTGTCTGTCTGTCTGTCTGTCTGTCTGTCTGTCTGTCTGTCTGTCTGTCTGTCTGTCTGTCTGTCTGTCTGTCTGTCTGTCTGTCTGTCTGTCTGTCTGTCTGTCTGTCTGTCTGTCTGTCTGTCTGTCTGTCTGTCTAACTGTCTGCCTGTCTGCTTGTCTGTCTGGCTGTCTGCTTGTCTCCCCGTCTCACCCTAACATGAAGGATAAAGTCGACATCCTGCCGTGGGAGTGAGCGTGATGTCCCTGGTCCACATAATGAATGCATGATGGATACTTTAACAATGAGAGCTAGCATGCAGAGATGAGAGAATTTAGGTCATCTAGTGTAGATAATGATGTGAATAGTCAAACACACATGCAGACACAAAAACTTGTACACACAGACACAAACACACACACACACACACTGTCTGTCATCATAATGATTGTTTGCCTGAAGATTAAACCGATCTGAGGGATAGTGCTATTGTTGTGTTCTGGGACAGAGACATAGCTGTTGTTGTCTTCTGGGACAGGGACATAGCTGTTGTTGTCTTCTGGGACAGGGACATAGCTATTGTTGTCTTCTGGGACAGAGACATAGCTGTTGTTGTCTTCTGGGACAGAGACAGAGCTGTTGTTGTCTTCTGGGACAGGGAAATAGCTATTGTTGTCTTCTGGGACAGGGACATATCTGTTGTTGTCTTCTGGGACGGAGACATAGCTATTGTTGTCTTCTGGGACAGAGACATAGCTATTGTTGTCTTCTGAGATGGAGACATAGCTGTTGTTGTCTTCTGGGACAGGGACAGAGCTGTTGTTGTCTTCTGGGATGGAGACATAGCTATTGTTGTCTTCTGGGACAGGGACATAGCTGTTGTTGTCTTCTGGGACAGAGACATAGCTGTTGTTGTCTTCTGGGACAGGGAAATAGCTGTTGTTGTCTTCTGGTACAGGGAAATAGCTGTTGTTGTCTTCTGGGACAGGGACATAGCTGTTGTCATCTTCTGGGACAGAGACATAGCTGTTGTTGTCTTCTGGGACAGGGAAATAGCTGTTGTTGTCTTCTGGGACAGGGAAATAGCTGTTGTTGTCTTCTGGGACAGGGAAATAGCTGTTGTCGTCTTCTGGGACAGGGAAATAGCTGTTGTTGTCTTCTGGGACAGGGAAATAGCTGTTGTTGTCTTCTGGTACAGGGAAATAGCTGTTGTTGTCTTCTGGGACGGAGACATAGCTGTTGTCGTCTTCTGGGACAGAGACATAGCTGTTGTTGTCTTCTGGGACAGGGAAATAGCTGTTGTTGTCTTCTGGGACAGGGAAATAGCTGTTGTTGTCTTCTGGGACAGAGACATAGCTGTTGTCGTCTTCTGGGACAGAGACATAGCTGTTGTTGTCTTCTGGGACAGGGAAATAGCTGTTGTTGTCTTCTGGGACAGGGAAATAGCTGTTGTTGTCTTCTGGAACAGGGAAATAGCTGTTGTTGTCTTCTGGGACAGGGAAATAGCTGTTGTTGTCTTCTGGAACAGGGAAATAGCTGTTGTTGTCTTCTATACATTATGAAGGAAAAAGGAAACCGCTCACTGCTCTTGATAGTATCACTGATATTTAATAAGCTTTACGTATCGGCCTCACGGCCTTCGTCAGAGCTTTTGTGAATTTTTTTATATTAGCACCTTTATGTGGACCTCGTCCCTCCCACATCCGTTCCACACATCGAAAAGGGTTGGAGGTGAAGGAAAACAAATAAGTGCTGCCAAATATAACAATATAATACAAACAATATGCATTTCATAAATATTAAAATAAAGTGTGTAAATAAAACGTATTAAACACATCTGTAAAACCACAATGAGGACATGGCAAGTTTTCATTAGTCATTGGATACATCGTACGAAAAACATCAGAGTAATCTTAAATAGGGACATAATTCATGCTCAAATTCACAACATAACATACACAGGCATTTCACCAATATGTCCTTTAGGAAATAATGTCTGGAGGGTGAAAACAAAAAGAATGCTCAGATATGCGAGTGCCTTTTGAATTTTGAACTACTTTACAATATGACAGACAGGATCCGTGAGAGTGGGTTCTCTTCTGTACATTATGACAGACAGGATCCGTCAGAGTGGGTTCTCTTCTGTACATTATGACAGACAGGATCCGTCAGAGTGGGTTCTCTTCTGTACATTATGACAGACAGGATCCGTCAGAGTGGGTTCTCTTCTCTATATTATGACAGACAGGATCCGTCAGAGTGGGTTCTCTTCTCTATATTATGACAGACAGGATCCGTCAGAGTGGGTTCTCTTCTGTACATTATGACAGACAGGATCCGTCAGAGTGGGTTCTCTTCTCTACATTATGACAGACAGGATCCGTCAGAGTGGGTTCTCTTCTCTATATTATGACAGACAGGATCCGTCAGAGTGGGTTCTCTTCTCTATATTATGACAGACAAGATCCCTCAGAGTGGGTTCTCTTCTGTACATTATGACAGACAGGAACCGTCAGAGTGGGTTCTCTTCTCTATATTATGACAGACAGGATCCGTCAGAGTGGGTTCTCTTCTCTATATTATGACAGACAGGATCCGTCAGAGTGGGTTCTCTTCTCTATATTATGACAGACAAGATCCGTCAGAGTGGGTTCTCTTCTCTATATTATGACAGACAGGATCCGTCAGAGTGGGTTCTCTTCTCTATATTATGACAGACAGGATCACTCAGAGTGGGTTCTCTTCTCTATATTATGACAGACAGGATCCGTCAGAGTGGGTTCTCTTCTCTATATTATGACAGACAGGATCACTCAGAGTGGGTTCTCTTCTCTATATTATGACAGACAGGATCCGTCAGAGTGGGTTCTCTTCTCTATATTATGACAGACAGGATCCTCAGAGTGGGTTCTCTTCTCTATATTATGACAGACAGGATCCGTCAGAGTGGGTTCTCTTCTCTATATTATGACAGACAGGATCCGTCAGAGTGGGTTCTCTTTTCTATATTATGACAGACAGGATCCCTCAGAGTGGGTTCTCTTCTGTACATTATGACAGACAGGATCCGTCAGAGTGGGTTCTCTTCTCTATATTATGACAGACAGGATCACTCAGAGTGGGTTCTCTTCTCTATATTATGACAGACAGGATCCGTCAGAGTGGGTTCTCTTCTCTATATTATGACAGACAGGATCCGTCAGAGTGGGTTCTCTTCTCTATATTATGACAGACAGGATCCGTCAGAGTGGGTTCTCTTTTCTATATTATGACAGACAGGATCCCTCAGAGTGGGTTCTCTTCTCTATATTATGACAGACAGGATCCGTCAGAGTGGGTTCTCTTCTCTATATTATGACAGACAGGATCCGTCAGAGTGGGTTCTCTTTTCTATATTATGACAGACAGGATCCCTCAGAGTGGGTTCTCTTCTCTATATTATGACAGACAGGATCCCTCAGAGTGGGTTCTCTTCTGTACATTATGACAGACAGGATCCGTCAGAGTGGGTTCTCTTCTGTACATTATGACAGACAGGATCCCTCAGAGTGGGTTCTCTTCTGTACATTATGACAGACAGGATCCGTCAGAGTGGGTTCTCTTCTGTACATTATGACAGACAGGATCCGTCAGAGTGGGTTCTCTTCTCTATATTATGACAGACAGGATCCCTCAGAGTGGGTTCTCTTCTGTACATTATGACAGACAGGATCCGTCAGAGTGGGTTCTCTTCTGTACATTATGACAGACAGGATCCGTCAGAGTGGGTTCTCTTCTCTATATTATGACAGACAGGATCCCTCAGAGTGGGTTCTCTTCTGTACATTATGACAGACAGGATCCGTCAGAGTGGGTTCTCTTCTCTATATTATGACAGACAGGATCCTCAGAGTGGGTTCTCTTCTGTACATTATGACAGACAGGATCCCTCAGAGTGGGTTCTCTTCTGTACATTATGACAGACAGGATCCCTCAGAGTGGGTTCTCTTCTGTACATTATGACAGACAGGATCCGTCAGAGTGGGTTCTCTTCTCTATATTATGACAGACAGGATCCCTCAGAGTGGGTTCTCTTCTGTACATTATGACAGACAGGATCCGTCAGAGTGGGTTCTCTTCTCTATATTATGACAGACAGGATCCCTCAGAGTGGGTTCTCTTCTGTACATTATGACAGACAGGATCCCTCAGAGTGGGTTCTCTTCTGTACATTATGACAGACAGGATCCCTCAGAGTGGGTTCTCTTCTGTACATTATGACAGACAGGATCCGTCAGAGTGGGTTCTCTTCTCTATATTATGACAGACAGGATCCCTCAGAGTGGGTTCTCTTCTGTACATTATGACAGACAGGATCCGTCAGAGTGGGTTCTCTTCTCTATATTATGACAGACAGGATCCCTCAGAGTGGGTTCTCTTCTGTACATTATGACAGACAGGATCCCTCAGAGCGGGTTCTCTTCTGTACATTATGACAGACAGGATCCCTCAGAGTGGGTTCTCTTCTGTACATTATGACAGACAGGATCCGTCAGAGTGGGTTCTCTTCTGTACATTATGACAGACAGGATCCGTCAGAGTGGGTTCTCTTCTGTACATTATGACAGACAGGATCCCTCAGAGTGGGTTCTCTTCTCTATATTATGACAGACAGGATCCCTCAGAGTGGGTTCTCTTCTCTATATTATGACAGACAGGATCCCTCAGAGTGGGTTCTCTTCTCTATATTATGACAGACAGGATCCTCAGAGTGGGTTCTCTTCTCTATATTATGACAGACAGGATCCCTCAGAGTGGGTTCTCTTCTCTATATTATGACAGACAGGATCCCTCAGAGTGGGTTCTCTTCTCTATATTATGACAGACAGGATCCTCAGAGTGGGTTCTCTTCTCTATATTATGACAGACAGGATCCCTCAGAGTGGGTTCTCTTCTCTATATTATGACAGACAGGATCCCTCAGAGTGGGTTCTCTTCTCTATATTATGACAGACAGGATCCCTCAGAGTGGGTTCTCTTCTCTATATTATGACAGACAGGATCCCTCAGAGTGGGTTCTCTTCTCTATATTATGACAGACAGGATCCTCAGAGTGGGTTCTCTTCTCTATATTATGACAGACAGGATCCCTCAGAGTGGGTTCTCTTCTCTATATTATGACAGACAGGATCCGTCAGAGTGGGTTCTCTTCTCTATATTATGACAGACAGGATCCCTCAGAGTGGGTTCTCTTCTCTATATTATGACAGACAGGATCCCTCAGAGTGGGTTCTCTTCTCTATATTATGACAGACAGGATCCCTCAGAGTGGGTTCTCTTCTCTATATTATGACAGACAGGATCCGTCAGAGTGGGTTCTCTTCTCTATATTATGACAGACAGGATCACTCAGAGTGGGTTCTCTTCTCTATATTATGACAGACAGGATCACTCAGAGTGGGTTCTCTTCTCTATATTATGACAGACAGGATCCGTCAGAGTGGGTTCTCTTCTCTATATTATGACAGACAGGATCCCTCAGAGTGGGTTCTCTTCTCTATATTTTGACAGACAGGATCTGTTTCAGCAGCTGAGGTTCTATTGCCAGTTATTCAGTTGTGGATCGTTGGGTTACTGTATATTATGACAGACAGGATGTATGTGGGTTCTCTTCTGTACATTATGACAGACAGGATCCGTGCAAAATGCTTTATTCATTTAGACCACAACTGTGTTCATGACAGATCAGGATCAGTCAGAATGGGTTCTCTTTTATATTATAGACAGGATCTCATTATCATGTGTTTTCCAATTATATAAAAGTTTATTTAAGAATGAAGGTTCTCTTCTCTATATTATGACAGACAGGATCCCTCAGAGTGGGTTCTCTTCTGTATGTTTTGCTTGTTTCTGTTTCAGCAGCTGAGACTTTATTGCCAGTTATTCAGTTGTGGATCGTTGTGTGTTTTCCAGGTTTCGAATGGCGTGCAACAAGATAATATCCCACAAGATGTTTGACCATGTCGTTCTGGTCATCATCTTCCTCAACTGCATCACCATCGCCATGGAGAGACCTAGAATAGAGGCATATAGCGTGGTGAGTGACACACACACACACACACACACACACACACACACACACACACACACACACACACACACACACACACACACACACACACACACACACACACACACACACCAGGGGATCTATAGACCTGTCCCCCTAAACACCACCCTCATTTTATTGATAGTCCATTTTACACACACACACAACTGTAATCAGTGGAAAACATAAAGATGCACATATATTTCTCATAGGTGCTCTCACTGTAATTCCAAGCCCCTGTAATGAGGTGATTATTGAAATTGGATGAAAATGGAGATTGTATTGCCTGTCAGAGATCTCCCCACCATGGCTAGTAGGACACACACACACACACACACACACACACACACACACACACACACACACACACACACACACACACACACACACACACACACACACACACACACACACACACACACACACACACACACACACACACACACACACACACACACACACACCTGATGTTATTGTGCCTCCATCTCAATGGCCTGGGTTATTGCTGAATCTGATTGGTTTTTATCTGGTGTGTATATACTGTTGTTGGTTTAGAGTGAATGGCTTTGATTGTGAGTTACATTCACTAGAGATTTAGTCAATGTTTTATTTACGGACAAAGGCAGTTTCAGTTATAGCTTTTGCTGCATGCTTACTTACTCATGTACAGTAGCCTTCCACATACTCTTTATGCAATTTCACTTGTCTGTAAAGTGATGGGAGTAAGACCGTGTACCATTTACTCTGACGTGGGTAACCTACTTGTTTTCTAAAAAGGCTTGATTGGGAGCTGCGTTTGCTAGAGATTTTTCTGTCATTATAGATTACTAGTAAATACTGTGGAGTTTATTGATTTTGCTGCGTATGTAGAGTGGGGTCCAAATTTGTTGACACCCTTGTAAAGATGAGAAAAAAATCCTTTATAAAATAAATAATTAAAACACTGAGCTATATTTCTTCTTTAAAATATTGGGATATTATACTATTTTATTATAATACAAATTCTCACGGAAATAGATTTTGTTTATCAAGTAATATAATGATTGACCCCTCTGTTTTCAATGTCTTTTAAATAGCTCACCTTGCGAAGATAATGACACTGAGCCTTTTTCTAAAATATTGAGATTGGAGATTGGGAGTGATCTAAGACCATTCCTCCATACAGAATCTTTCCAGGTCTTGATATCCTAGTAGGTCTGTGCTTATGGAGCGGCAGGAAGCCTAGTGGTTAGAGAGTTGGACTAGTAACCGCCGAAAGGTTGCAAACTCGAATCCCCGAGCTGACAAGGTAAAAATCTGTTGTTCTGCCCCTGAACAAGGCAGTTAACTCACTGTTCCTAGGCCGTCATTGAAAATAAGACTTTGTTTTTAACTTACTTGCCTAATTAAATAAAGATAAAATATTGATTAACCTCTTCAATTCGAACTGAGATGGCCTTTGCAAAATGTTGATTTTGAGGCCAATTCATATTTCTTTGTAGATATTGATGTGTGTTTGGGGTTATTATCTTACTAGAAGTTCCACTTGCAGCCAAGTTTCAGCCTCCTGGCAGAAGCAACCAGGTGTTTGGGTAAAATATCCTGGTACTGGGTAAAGTTAATGATGCCGTTGACCTTAACAAGGGCCCCAAGAGCAGTGGAAACGAAATAGCCTCATGACATCACCGATCCACCACCATATTTTACAGTAGGTATGGGGTCATTTTCTGGTCATGTGTTCTCATTTTGACGCCAAACCCACCACTGATTCACTTGGCTCTATTTTTCATGTCCTCTGATCAAAGTACCAGTTTCAATCCAAGTGCCAATGCCGTTTAGTAAACTCCCGGCGTTTCCGTTTGTTGGATGACATGAAAATAGCGCTCTTTGACCAGCGCTCTTTGCTCAGCGCTCTTTGCCCAGCGCTCTTTGACCAGCGCTCTTTGACCAGCGCTCTTTGACCACGAGCACCAGTGGATTTTGCTTCGAACTAAGAATGCATGAAAACCATTGAAAACTTCTGATTTGAATTGAAGAAGGCAATCCATGAACGCAGATGAAGGATATTAAGGATCTAGAAGGATTCTGTATGGATGAATGGTCTAAGATCCCTCCCAATGTGTTCGCCAACCCATAAAACATTTTAGAGAAAAAGCTCAGTGCTGTTATCCTATTGAAAGGTGTTGAAAACAGGGGTGTCAATCATTTGGACCCCTACCTTTTTGAGAGAAGAAATATATTACTTGTTAAATATTAGTTAGTATAAAATAATAGAATTTTCCTTTTTTTGTGTCCATCGAATATGACTCGGTATTTCAAGTCTTATTTTAAACAGTCATTTTTGCTCATCTTCATCAAGGGTGTCAATCATTTCAGACCACACTGTGTATACTTCCACGGGATCGTATTTGACCTGTCCCCTTTACACAGCAGTAAACAGCTACGTGTTTCTCTTATGCATTTGACCTGTCCCGTTTACACAGCAGTGAACAGCTACGTGTTTCTCTTATGCATTTGACCTGTCCCATTTACACAGCATTAAACAGCTACGTGTTTCTCTTATGCATTTGACCTGTCCCATTTACACAGCATTAAACAGCTACGTGTTTCTCTTATGCATTTGACCTGTCCCATTTACACAGCAGTAAACAGCTACGTGTTTCTCTTATGCATTTGACCTGTCCCATTTACACAGCAGTAAACAGCTACGTGTTTCTCTTATGCATTTGACCTGTCCCATTTACACAGCAGTAAACAGCTACGTGTTTCTCTTATGCATTTGCAGAACAATACATTTCTCCTTCGGTAATGATCACATTTAGTGTGGAATGTTGGGTGAATAATTGATTTAGTGTCTCAAAAATTATTCTCCAGCTTGGCACCACGTATCACAATGTGGTTGTCAGGCTTTTGATGTTTTAACACCACCCCAAACAACATCTGCTTCGTTACTGGTCTTTGGATCATGAAATGAATTCATGGTACAACAGACATTTATTCAATGTTTTATCTTTAGGGGTTATTATGAGGTTGACTGGGCTGGAAAATAATGAATAATGTCGACAGTTGTTTTTTCAAAACTTTGTATTATGTTTATGTTTTTTCAACATTGTATGTTGAGGGATGTAAAATAGGAAAGGAGAGAAGAGGAGAAGGAAAGGAAGGATATGATTAGAGATGAGAAAGAAGGAGAGGACGAGGGAGGAGAAAGAAGAGGACAAGAGAGGAGAAAGAAGAGAACAAGAGAGGAGAAAGAAGGAGAGGACGAGGGAGGAAAAAGAAGGAGAGGACAAAAGGAGAGGAGAAAGAAGGAGAGGACGAGAGAGGAGAAAGAAGGAGAGGACGAGGGAGGAAAAAGAAGGAGAGGACAAAAGGAGAGGAGAAAGAAGGAGAGGACGAGAGAGGAGAAAGAAGGAGAGGACGAGGGAGGAAAAAGAAGGAGAGGACAAAAGGAGAGGAGAAAGAAGGAGAGGACGAGAGAGGAGAAAGAAGGAGAGGACGAGGGAGGAAAAAGAAGGAGAGGAGAAAAAAGGAGAGGACGAGAGAGGAGAAAGGAGAGGACGAGAGAGGAAGGAGAGGGCGAGAGAGAAAGGAGAGGATGAGACCGGAAAGGAGAGGATGAGACTGGAAAGGATAGGACAAGAGTGGAAGGAGGGGAGGAGAGATGAAGTAGAGGAAGCGAGAGGAAAGGAGAGGACGAGAGAGGCAGGTAAGGACAAGAGAGGAAGGAAAGGACGAGAGAGGAAAGGAGAGGGCGAGAGAGGAAGGAAAGGACGAGAGAGGAAGGAAAGGACGAGACAGGAAGGAGAGGATGAGAGAGGAAAGGAGAGGACGAGAGAGGAAGGAGAGGACGAGAGAGGATGAGAGAGGAGAACGAAGGAGAGGACGAGAGAGGAAAGGAGAGGACAGGAGAGGAAAGGAGAGGACAAGAGAGAAAGGAGTGGATGAGAGAGGAAGGCGAGGATTAGAGAGGAAACAAGAGGACGAGAGGAAGGTGAGGATGAGAGAGGAAGGAGAGGACGAGAGGAAGGAGTGGATGAGAGAGGAAGATGAGGATGAGAGAGGAAAGAGAGGACGAGAGGAAGGAGTGGACGAGAGAGGAAGATGAGGAAAGAGTGGATGAGAGGAAGGAGTGGATGAGAGAGGAAGATGAGGATGAGAGAGGAAAGAGAGGACGAGAGAGGAGTGGATGAGGGAGGAAGATGAGGATGAGAGAGGAAAGAGAGGACGAGAGGAAGGAGTGGACGAGAGAGGAAGATGAGGATGAGAGAGGAAAGAGAGGATGAGAGGAAGGAGTGGATGAGAGAGGAAGATGGGGATGAGAGAGGAAGTAGAGGATGAGAGGAAGGAGTGGACGAGAGAGGAAGGTGAGGATGAGAGAGGAAGGAGAGGACGAGAGGAAGGAGTGGATTTGAGAGGAAGATGAGGATGAGAGAGGAAGGAGAGGACGAGAGGAAGGAGTGGACGAGAGAGGAAGGTGAGGATGAGAGAGGAAGGAGAGGACGAGAGGGGAAGGATTGGAGGAGAGAGGAAAGGACATGAGATCTAAACAAACCGTATATGGAAGTCATTTGGCGACAGGCAACAGGCCTCAGCAGAAGATGGGGGCATGAGACATACTAGATGCGTAGAGGGATAGAGATGTTATACTCTGTGTCTGTCACTGTCTTTCTGAATCTCCTCTCCTTCTATTTCTACTTCACTCTCACTCACTGTCAGAATATATATAGCAAAGTTAATCCTAAACTACTTTAGAGGCAACTCAGGTGTATATTTTTAGTCTGTTGTCATTACTCACTTTGCTCTCTCTCTCCCTCTCTCTCTCTCTCTCCCTCTCTCTCTCTCTCTCTCTCTCTCTCTCTCTCTCTCTCTCTCTCTCTCTCTCTCTCTCTCTCTCTCTCTCTCTCTCTCTCTCTCTCTTTCTCTCTCTTTTTCTCTCTCTCTCTCGCTGCAGGAGCGCATCTTCCTCACGTTATCCAACTACATATTCACAGCGATCTTTGTGGCAGAGATGACAGTAAAGGTAAGGATGGACTTAGGGGACCCTATATATTTATTTTATTTCACCTTTATTTACCTTTATTTCCTGTCCAACATCTGTTGAAATTGGCTTTACGGCGAAAGCACACCATGCGATTATCTGAGGACAGCACCCCGCATACAAACACATGAATAACATATTTCAACCAGGCAGGTGCGCCACGAAAGTCTTAAATAGCAATATAATAACTGCCTTACCTTTGATTATCTTCTTTTGTTAGCACTCCAAAAGGTCCCAGATACATCATAAATGGTCCTTTTTGTTCAATAATGTCCTTGTTTAGATCCATAAAAACTCAGTTTAGCTGGCGCGCTTCAGTCAATAATCCACCCAGTTTCCCTCCATCAAAATGCATACAAAATGAATCCCAAACGTTACTAATAAACTTTTCCAAACAAGTCAAACAACGCTTATAATCAAACCTTTACGTAAATAAATAATACAATTCAAGATGGAGAATCGTTATTGTCCTTTCCGGAGAAAAATACCACGTGCTTGGAAACACAACAGCCAAAATGGGAGCCACCTAAAAAAACTCAAATTTCTGGCTCATTTGTCCAAAAATCAGCATAAATCTCTGTCAAAAGATTGTTGACATCTAGTGGAAGCCCTAGGAACTGCAATCTGGGAGGATTTTGCCTGATAATAAAAGTGACAGCCATTGAAAACAGTGGTAGGCTGAATTGTTTTTTTTGTGATGGTTTGTCCTCGGGGTTTCGCCTGCAATATCAGTTCTGTTATACTCACAGACATTATGTTAACAGTTTTAGAAACTTTAGAGGGTTTTCTATCAACATCTACCAATTATATGCATATCCTAGCTTCAGGCAGTTTACTTTGGGCACACTTTTCATCCAGATGTGAAAATACTGCCCCCTACCCAAGAGAGGTTAACCAGGTAGGCTAGTTGAGAACAAGTTCCGAATTGCAACTGCGACCTGGCCAAGATAAAGCAAAGCCGTTCGACACATACAACAACACAGAGTTACACATGGAATAAACAAACATCCAATCAATAATACAGTAGAAAAATATATGTACAGTGTGTGCAAATGAGGTAAGATAAGAGAGGTAAGGCAATAAATAGGCCATGGTAGCGAAGTAATTACAATATAGCAATTACACTGGAATGGTAGAATGTGCAGAAGATGAATGTCCAAGTAGACGTACTGGGGTGCAAAGAGGCAAGATAAATAAATAAATACAGTATGGTGATGAGGTAGATTGGATGGACTACATACAGATGAGCTATGTACAGGTGCAGTGATCTGTGAGCTGCTCTGACAGTTGGTGCTTTAAGCTAGTGAGGGAGGTAAGAGTCTCCAGCTTCAGTGATTTTTGCACTTCGTTCCAGTCATTGGCAGCAGAGAACTGGAAGGAGAGGCAGCCAAAGGAAGAATTGGCTTTGGGGGTGACCAGTGAGATATACCTACTGGAGCGTGTGCTACGGGTGGGTGCTGCGATGGTGACCAGTGAGCTGAGATAAGGCTGAGCTTTACCTAGCAGAGACTTGTAGATGACCTGGAGCCAGTGGGTTTGGCGATGAGTATGAAATAAGGGCCAGCCAATGAGAGCGTACAGAGCATACCCTACCAAGCGGTAAACCCGTAAACACGCAATGTCCTACCCAGAGAAGGGTAGTCTTCCTGGGCTTGACTCATCACTGTACCTCAGGGCTCTAGTTAAGGCCTTCATCCATCTGGTCTGATCCACATGGCCAGATTAAAGCTCTACTCCCTCTAGGCGATATTAGGACATGTTGGGTAGGAGATGCCCACAGGCAAAGATCTAGAAAAATCTTACCATAATCCTAACCTTTACAATCAGAGTGAAACAATACCAAACAGTTTTGTAATCCTACTCTTATTATGACTGCTTATAAACCAATATCCATCAGTGGATTGTGTGTACAATCTTCCCTCAGGTTTATCAATGTGTACTCAGGCTTATCAATCTGCCCTCAGGGTTATCAATCTGCAATCAGGCTTATCTAGCTGCCCTCAGGCTAATCAATCTGCCCCCAGGCCTATCAATCTGCCCTCAAGCTTATCAATCTGCCCTCAGGTTTATCAATCTGCCCCCAGGTCTATCAATCTGCCCCCAGGCCTATCAATCTGCCCTCAAGCTTATCAATCTGCCCTCAAGCTTATCAATCTGCCCTCAGGCCTATTAATCTGCCATCAGGCTTATCAATCTGCCCCCAGGCCTATCAATCTGCCCTCAGGCTTATCAATCTGCCCCCAGGCCTATCAATATGCCCTCAGGCCTATCAATCTGCCCACAGGCTTATCAATCTGCCCCCAGGCCTATCAATATGCCCCCAGGCCTATCAATCTGCCCCCAGGCCTATCTATCTGCCCTCAGGCCTATCAATATGCCCCCAGGCCTATCAATCTGCCCCCAGGCCTATCAATCTGCCCTCAGGCCTATCAATCTGCCCTCAGGCCTATCAATCTGCCCCCAGGCCTATCAATCTGCCCTCAGGCCTATCTATCTGCCCTCAGGCCTATCAATCTGCCCTCAGGCCTATCAATCTGCCCTCAGGCCTATCAATCTGCCCTCAGGCCTATCAATCTGCCCTCAGGCTTATTTGAATAAATAGAAAGAAAGAGAGAAGGGGGAGAGAGAGTGAAGGGAGAGAGAGAAGATTGGAAGAGAATGGGAGAGAGAGAGCGAGAAGGGGGAGAGAAGGGGGGGAGGAAGAGAAGGGGGAGAGAGAAATGAGGAGAGAGAGAAGATGAGTACCATTATAGGGTTTCCTAAAAGTCATAACTTAGAGAGAGAGATGAGAAAATAGAGCTTAACAAATACTTCAATTCCTGAAGTACATAAAATACCTTAGTAGTATTTAGTTTAGATGACAGAAATACCTTAAAGGTCAACCAAAGCCATTTTTATCTAAATATCAAATCATTTCTGGGTAACAATTAACTACCTTACTGTGATTGTTTTCAATTAAAATGGTCGAAATAAACACAAATAGTTTCTTAGCAAAGAGCCGTTTCTTTAAAAATAATTTTGCCAAGACTAGTCTGTGAGTTGTCTGGAAAACTAGTCTGGAAAACTGAAAATGTGCTGTTATTGGCAGAGAGGTTTGGAACTCTGTGTCTTATTGGTCTATTAACTAATTTACTGCATGGTGATGTCACCAGGAAGGCCAAAACTCCATACCACCAAAACAGGCTGAAATTTCAGGTGGTCTTTTCAAACAACTCTTACACTAAAAGGGCATTGTCATCATTTTCACAATTTCACAGTATCATAGTGTGGAAATATATACACTGCATGTGGACCCTGCAAAAGTATGTGGACACCTGCTTGTCGAACATTTCATTCCAAAATCATGAGCATGAATATGGAGTTGGTCCCCCCTTTGCTCCACCTTTCTGGGAAGATGTTGGAACGTTGCTGCGTGGACTTGCTTCCATTCAGCCACAAGACCATTAATGAGGTTGGGCACTGATGTTGGGCGATTAGGCCTTTCTCGCCATCTGTGTTCCGATTCATCCCAAAGGTGTTCGATGGGTTTGAGGTCAGGGCTCTGTGCAGGCCAGTCAAGTTCCACTGCACCGATCTCGACAAACTATTTATGTATGGACCTCGCTTTGTGCACGTGGGCATTGTCATGCTGAAACAGGAAAGGCAATTCCCCAAACTGTTGCCACCAATTTGGAAGCACAGAATCGTCTAGAATGTCATTGTATGCTGTAGTTTTCAGATTTTGGAGCCTAGTCCCAACCATGAAAAACATTTACATTACATTTAAGTCATTTAGCAGACGCTCTTATCCAGAGCGACTTACAAATTGGTGCATTCACCTTATGACATCCAGTGGAACAACCACTTTACAATAGTGCATCTAAATATTTTAAGGGGGGAGGGGGTGAGAAGGATTACTTTATCCTATCCTAGGTATTCCTTAAAGAGGTGGGGTTTCAGGTGTCTCCGGAAGGTGGTGATTGACTCCGCTGTCCTGGCGTCGTGAGGGAGTTTGTTCCACCATTGGGGAGCCAGAGCAGCGAACAGTTTTGACTGAGCTGAGCGGGAACTGTACTTCCTCAGTGGTAGGGAGGCGAGCAGGCCAGAGGTGGATGAACGCAGTGCCCTTATTTGGGTGTAGGGCCTGATCAGAGCCTGGAGGTACTGAGGTGCCGTTCCCCTCACAGCTCCGTAGGCAAGCACCATGGTCTTGTAGCGGATGCGAGCTTCAACTGGAAGCCAGTGGAGAGAGCGGAGGAGCGGGGTGACGTGAGAGAACTTGGGAAGGTTGAACACTAGACGGGCTGCGGCGTTCTGGATGAGTTGTAGGGGTTTAATGGCACAGGCAGGGAGCCCAGCCAACAGCGAGTTGCAGTAATCCAGACGGGAGATGACAAGTGCCTGGATTAGGACCTGCGCCGCTTCCTGTGTGAGGCAGGGTCGTACTCTGCGGATGTTGTAGAGCATGAACCTACAGGAACGGGCCACCGCCTTGATGTTAGTTGAGAACGACAGTTTGTTGTCCAGGATCACGCCAAGGTTCTTAGCACTCTGGGAGGAGGACACAATGGAGTTGTCAACCGTGATGGCGAGATCATGGAACGGGCAGTCCTTCCCCGGGAGGAAGAGCAGCTCCGTCTTGCCGAAGTTCAGCTTGAGGTGGTGATCCGTCATCCACACTGATATGTCTGCCAGACATGCAGAGATGCGATTCGCCACCTGGTCATCAGAAGGGGGAAAGGAGAAGATTAATTGTGTGTCGTCTGCATAGCAATGATAGGAGAGACCATGTGAGGTTATGACAGAGCCAAGTGACTTGGTGTATAGCGAGAATAGGAGAGGGCCTAGAACAGAGCCCTGGGGACACCAGTGGTGAGAGCGCGTGGTGAGGAGACAGATTCTCGCCACGCCACCTGGTAGGAGCGACCTGTCAGGTAGGACGCAATCCAAGCGTGGGCCGCGCCGGAGATGCCCAACTCGGAGAGGGTGGAGAGGAGGATCTGATGGTTCACAGTATCGAAGGCAGCCGATAGGTCTAGAAGGATGAGAGCAGAGGAGAGAGAGTTAGCTTTAGCGGTGCGGAGCGCCTCCGTGATACAGAGAAGAGCAGTCTCAGTTGAATGACTAGTCTTGAAACCTGACTGATTTGGATCAAGAAGGTCATTCTGAGAGAGATAGCGGGAGAGCTGACCAAGGACGGCACGTTCAAGAGTTTTGGAGAGAAAAGAAAGAAGGGATACTGGTCTGTAGTTGTTGACATCGGAGGGATCGAGTGTAGGTTTTTTCAGAAGGGGTGCAACTCTCGCTCTCTTGAAGACGGAAGGGACGTAGCCAGCGGTCAGGGATAAGTTGATGAGCGAGGTGAGGTAAGGGAGAAGGTCTCCGGAAATGGTCTGGAGAAGAGAGGAGGGGATAGGGTCAAGCGGGCAGGTTGTTGGGCGGCCGGCCGTCACAAGACGCGAGATTTCATCTGGAGAGAGAGGGGAGAAAGAGGTCAGAGCACAGGGTAGGGCAGTGTGAGCAGAACCAGCCCTACCCTGTAAAACAAAAACAAAAACAGCCCCAGACAATTTTTCCTCCTCCACCAAACTTTACAGCGGGCACTAGGGGCGCAACTTTGGTTTTAGAGGTGGGGGGGCGGTATATATGTATATATATATATATTTTTTTTATCCAGTCGGATAAACACTCCAAACAGCTTACCTGACTCCTCGGAGGCGACCGCATGGTCCTAAAGCACACCGCTGCCTCATTTTTGTGTCACATTTGAATTATAAACCTGGGGGGGGGACAAAAATGCAATTTCAGGTTGTAGGGGGACATGTCCTCAGTGAACGTTGCCCACCTGGCTATGCATTCAGGCAGGTAGTGTTCTTCTGGCATCCGCCAAACCCAGATTCGTCCATCGGACTGGCAGATGGCGCAGTGATTCATCAAATCAAATTAAATCAAATTGTATTTGTCACATGCACCAAATAGAACAGATGTAGACCATACCATGAAATGCTTATTAACAAGCCCTTAATTATCCAGTAACGCAGTTAAAGAAATAGAGTTAAGAAAATGTTTACTAAATAAACAAAAGAAACACAATAAAATAACAATAACGAGACTATATACATACTATATATATTATATCCATAACGAGACTAACACTACCAATGTGTGGGGCTATAGGTTATTCGAGGTAATGTGTACATGTAGGTAGGGGTAAAATGACTATGCATAGATAATAAACAGCGAGTAGCAGCAGTGTAAAAAAACAAAGGGGGTCAATGTAAGTAGTCCGGGTGGCCATTTTGTTAATTGTCTTGGGTGTAAAAATAAGGAGCCTTTTGGACCTATATTCATCACTCCAGAGGAAGCGTTTCCACTGCTCCAGAGTCCCATGGCGGCGAGCTTTACACCCCTCCAGCCGACGCTTGGCCTTGCGCGTGGTGATCTTAGGCTTGTGTGCCGCTGCTCAGTCATGCGAAAACCACTTCATAACGTTCCTGACGAATGGTTATTGTGCTGACGTTGCTTCCAGAGGCAGTTTGGAGCTCGGTAGTGAGTGTTGCAATCGAGGACAGACGATATTTATGTGCTACATGCTTCAGCACTCAGCGGTTGCATTCTGTGAGCTTGTGTGGTCTACCACTTCGCGCCTGAGCCGTTGTTGCTCCTCGACGTTTCCACTTCACAATATCAGCACTAAGGGTGTAACCGAGGAATCTCTAGCAGGGCAGACATTTGACTAACTGACTTGTTGGAACAGTGGCCTCCTATGACAATGCCATGTTGAAAGTCACTGAGCTCTTCAGTAAAGGCCATTCTCCTGCCAATGTTTGTCTATGGAGATTACATGGCAGTGTGCTCAATTTTATACACCTGTCAGCAACGGGTGTGGCTGAAATAGCCAAATCCACTCATTTTGAAGGGGTGTATAACACTGGAAAATTACGTTTCTGAAGGCACTGGGCCTTCAAAACACCGCCCACCTCCAAATGAT
This sequence comes from Oncorhynchus gorbuscha, assembly GCF_021184085.1. Classification (NCBI taxonomy): domain Eukaryota; kingdom Metazoa; phylum Chordata; class Actinopteri; order Salmoniformes; family Salmonidae; genus Oncorhynchus; species Oncorhynchus gorbuscha. The sequence continues at coordinate 11,656,199 of NC_060183.1, read as the reverse complement.
TGATCTTCAGCTCTACTGTTTTACAGATACAAAGATACAAAGCCTTTAGATACAAAGCCTTTAGATACAAAGCCTTTAGATACAAAGCCTTTAGATACAAATTATTTAGATACAAAGCCTTTAGATACAAAGCCTTTAGATACAAAGCCTTTAGATACAAAGCCTTTAGATACAAATTATTTAGATACAAAGCCTTTAGATACAAAGCCTTTAAGAAAACAGACTTCCCGTGTGATACCAGAGTAACTCTCACACACACACACACAGAGACACAAACACACACATACACACACTCTTGAATGGGAGCGATCCACGGGAGAACGACAACCCCTTCTCATTACAGGCTCGGAAGTTCAAGGCTGACCACGGTATTGTTAACAGAAAACAGAATCCCCAATTGTAGGGAAATATCAGGGAAATATCAGTCTTCATGGTCAATTTTCATGTAAATTAAAACATGTGTCAAAGACAATCATGATACCAATAATTGCTTCTAATCACACACAAAAGGTGTTATAAGGATACTCTATTTCCTAACGGCAGCCTGCAGTACCCCGGTTGGCCTTCGACTTGAGTCAGCCAATGAGAGCTGGCAGCACTGAGCAAGCCTGCAGCGTCACTTCCTGAAGTAGCTCAAACTGTGCATATTATGTCTCCATGAGACACCATCTTAAGCTTCAACTTCACTTGGTGTCAATGCGCTATTGATTCTTTACATAGGAATGAATGGCACTCAATACAAAAGCAGGGACATTTGAATAAGGGCTAGACATACTTTAAAATGTGTGTGTGAACTGTAAAGGTTTAAATAGGATACATGGTGTGTGTGTGTGTGTGTGTGTGTGTGTGTGTGTGTGTGTGTGTGTGTGTGTGTGTGTGTGTGTGTGTGTGTGTGTGTGTGTGTGTGTGTGTGTGTGTGTGTGTGTGTGTGTGTGTGTGTGTGTGTGTGTGTGTGTGTGTGTGTGTGTGTGTGTGTGTGCTCGCACGTTATCTCTAATGACTGTATATATGAATGGACAAAGCTATCGATCACACACACATACACACACATTCATCTCTCTCGTCATCACTGACCGATGAGCTTACAGACACACACACGTGCCCATCTTTTAATAATATGTCCAATATTCAAATATCCTGGCTTTTGAATTGAGTTTCATGGCTTGTGGCAAGGGTGAGGAGGGGTGAGGGCAAGAGAAAGTTCACAGGTGTCACTCACTAAGACCTCTATCTCTATTCTAGGACCCAATGCAACACCAGGGCTCACCCACAGAGACGCACACACACACAACACACATGCTCGCGCACACAGACAAAGACACAGACAAATTTAGGGCAGACCAACGCAACATTTAAATCATGCTCAGGCATAATGGGGCTCGGGGGAGGTTCATTAACGTCGCGGGCAGGAAGTCAGACGTTTGGGCGGAACTCACATAGGAACCAAAAGTCTTTGTAACCTCGACACATCTTTGTTTGTCAGGGGGTTGATCATTCTCTAAGTAATTCACTGCCTGATTATATATAGATTCATGCCTTTACACTCGGGTGAGGCACAAAGTCGTATGCAAATGACCCATCCGGCTGCCTAATTGAGATGCAGTTTGTCTCTGTGTGTCATTGTTGTGTCTCAGTCAGTTGTGTAGATTGAAATACAGAAGAACATTTTTCAATAACAAAAGTTTGTATCACACTTGTCTCACAGTAGCAGTAAAACGTTTGGATACACCTACTCATTCCAGGGTTTAAAAAAAGGTTTACTATGCAAATGTGTAAGGGTGGATACTGTTAAAGAATCTCAAATATAAAATGTATTTTGCTGACGACTTGATTCCCTTTGTGCTATTTCATAGTGTTGATGTCATCACTATTAGTTTACAATGTAGAAAATAGTCATAAAAAAATAAAACCCTTGAATGAGTAGGTCTGTCCAAACTTTTGACTGGTACTGGATGTGTTTATTAGCTTTGGCAAAAGCAGCAGCTACTCTTCCTGGGGTCCAGCTACTCTTCCTGAGGTCCAGCTACTCTTCCTGGGGTCCAGCTACTCTTCCTGGGGTCCAGCTACTCTTCCTGGGGTCCAGATACTCTTCCTGGGGTCCACAAAAAACACAAAACATTACAATAGGACAAGTAACAAAACACTGATCGACAAAGTCACACACATTTGAAATATGACATACAAACAACAACTCAAAAATCATACTTGCGTGTTTTTGTGCGTGTCTCCTCACAGTCCTCCCGTTCCATGAGACATTGTTTAATCCATTTTATAAAGGACATTTTGCTGTAAGCTTAAGTAATTGTATTTGGAAGGGTGTTCCATGCGATCTTGGCTCTGTATAATATTGTGCTTTGCCGTGAATTGTTTGGGGACTTGGGATCTGTGAAAAGACCCCTGGTGGCTTTTCTTTATTGGTGTCTGAGCTGAATGTTATTTGATTATGCAGACAATCTAGAATTTTATTCACTGTAATATTTCTCATAAAAACTAGAAGATTCAGTTCATCTCTCATCAACCTTCGTCCAGGAAAGGCTGACATGATGTTAGTTCTGTGCTTGCAATTTAAGGGAAAGGTGTGCTGCTGTTTTGAGTCCGGTGCAGCTTTGCTTGGTCTTTCTTCACTGCACCTGACTATATTAGCGGACAGTAATCGATATGGGACAAACCAGAGCCTGAACAAATAGTACAGTTGATTTCAGTGTCAAAAACACAGAACATATTTTTTTATAACAGACATACCCCTCTCATACCCCTCTCCATCTTCACAACAAGTTTGTCAATATGACTTGACCATGATAACTGACCATCCAATGTTACTCCTGGGAGTTCAACTTCTTCAACTTGTTCAATGGTCACACCCTTTATGCACAACTCCAGTTGAGGTTTATGTCTTAGAGAATGTTTTGAACCAAATACAACGCTTTTAGTTTTAGTTGTATGTAAGACCAGTTTACTATTAATCACCATTGCTGATACTGACTGTAATTCCTTATTTAGACTTTCAGTGAGCTCACTGGCTTTGGGTGCTGACATGTACACACTGGAGAGTGTGGAATTATTTGCATACATAATCATTATTGCTTTGTGTAACACCAGTGGCAAATAATTTGTAAAGATAGAGAAGAAAAGAGTCCCAAGGTACTGCCCTGATGTACACCGCACTGTACATAGCTGCTGTTAGAGAAGCTTCCATTTAAGAACACTCTCTTAGTTCTATTGGATAAATAACTCTCCAACCATGTGATGGCAGGTGATGCAAAACCATAGCAAGTGATTTTCTTCAATAACAATTTATGAGCAATAACATCAAAGACTGCACTGACATCTAATAATACAGCTCCAACTGTCATCATTTAAAAAAATAGTTTTAACTAATCGTATGTCATCTGCGTCGGTGGAGTATAAGTTGATTGCCCTTCACTACACAGAGTACAGAAAACATGACATAGACTGACCGGGTGAAACCAGGTGAAAGCTATGAACCTTTATTGATGTCACATGTTAAATCTACTTCTATCAGTGTAGATGAAGGGTAGGAGACAGGTGAACCTTTTAGTGCAGTGGGCTAAATCAGGGCCACACAGAGTGTTTCTTGGTAGTCTTAAAGAAATCTATTGTGACACAAAAGTACACGCCTCACACACATTGTTACAGGCTTAGATAAAAGAATACACCTGTACCATGTCAGATATACAGTTGAAATCTATTCTATTTTGAGTTTGCATCCCAATATTACACTTTATATACATCACAGAAGACTGAAATATAACACAACCATTTGATATAGAAACACCAGATTTTGGCTGCTTTTTTGAAGTACAGTTTATTAATTATGAAATTATTACAATTTTTTATGACATTCCTGTCATGCAGGTGAATGAGGACCCAAAAGCGACTTGGCGAAAACAGAGTCTTTAATCCAGTAACGTAATTCTACAAACATAAGACATAATTCCACTCGTAATGACGAGAACAGACTGGAGACTCGATCAAGAACTGCAGGTTGCCTCGGGAAGGCACTTGAACCTAGCAGACTCAGACACCTGCTCTCCACGCAGCATCTGAGGGAAACACGACACGACAGGGCGATACACAGACACAGCACGGTGAACAATAGACAAGGATCCGACAGGACAGGAACGGAAAACAAGGGAAGAAATAGGGACTCTAATCAGGGAAAAGATAAGGAACAGGTGTGGGAAGACTAAATGATGATTAGGGGAATAGGAACAGCTGGGAGCAGGAACGGAACGATAGAGAGAAGAGAGAGAGGAAGGGAGAGAGAAAAAGGGGAACGAACCTAAAAAAGACCAGCAGGGGAAAATGAACAGAGGGAAAAGCAAAATGACAAGACAATCTAAGACAAAACATGACAGTACCCCCACTCACCGGCGCCTCCTGGCGCACTCGAGAGGAATCCTGGCGGCAACGGAGGAAATCATCAATGAGTGAACGGTCCAGCACGTCCGAGACGGAACCCAACTCCTCTCCTCAGGACCGTAACCCTCCCAATCCACTAAGTATTGGTGACCCCGTCCCCGAGAACGCATGTCCATGATCCTACGTACCTTGTAAATAGGTGCGCTCTCGACAAGGACGGGAGGGGGGAGGGAAGACGAACGGGGTGCGAAGAAAGGGCTTGACACAGGAGACATCGAAGACAGGATGGACGCGACGAAGATGTCGCGGAAGAAGCAGTCGCACAGCGACAGGATTGACGACCTGGGAGACACGGAACGGACCAATGAACCGCGGAGTCAACTTACGAGAAGCTGTCGTAAGAGGAAGGTTGCGAGTGGAAAGCCACACTCTCTGGCCGCAACAATACCTTGGACTCTTAATCCTGCGTTTATTGGCGGCTCTCACAGTCTGTGCCCTGTAACGGCAAAGTGCAGACCTCACCCTCCTCCAGGTGCGCTCACAACGTTGGACAAACGCTTGAGCGGAGGGAACGCTGGACTCGGCAAGCTGGGAAGAGAACAGAGGAGGCTGGTAACCCAGACTACTCTGAAACGGAGATAACCCAGTAGCAGACGAAGGAAGCGAGTTGTGAGCGTATTCTGCCCAGGGGAGCTGTTCTGCCCAAGACGCAGGGTTTCTGAAAGAAAGGCTGCGTAGTATGCGACCAATCGTCTGATTGGCCCTCTCTGCTTGACCGTTAGACTGGGGATGAAACCCGGAAGAGAGACTGACGGACGCACCAATCAAACGACAGAACTCCCTCCAAAACTGTGACGTGAATTGCGGGCCTCTGTCTGAAACGGCGTCTAACGGGAGGCCATGAATTCTGAACACATTCTCGATGATGATTTGTGCCGTCTCCTTAGCGGAAGGAAGTTTAGCGAGGGGAATGAAATGTGCCGCCTTAGAGAACCTATCGACAACCGTAAGAATCACAGTCTTCCCCGCAGACAAAGGCAGACCGGTAATGAAGTCTAGGGCGATGTGAGACCATGGTCGAGAAGGAATGGGGAGCGGTCTGAGACGACCGGCAGGAGGAGAGTTACCCGACTTAGTCTGCGCGCAGTCCGAACAAGCAGCCACGAAACGGCGCGTGTCACGCTCCTGAGTCGGCCACCAAAAGCGCTGGCGAATAGACGCAAGAGTGCCTCGAACACCGGGATGACCAGCTAACTTGGCAGAGTGAGCCCACTGAAGAACAGCCAGACGAGTGGAAACAGGAACGAAAAGGAGGTTACTAGGACAAGCGCGCGGCGACGCAGTGTGCGTGAGTGCTTGCTTAACCTGTCTTTCAATTCCCCAGACTGTCAACCCGACAACACGCCCATAAGGAAGAATCCCTCGGGATCAGTAGAAGCCACAGAAGAACTAAACAGACGGGATAAGGCATCAGGCTTGGTGTTTTTGCTACCCGGACGGTAAGAAATCACAAACTCGAAACGAGCGAAAAACAACGCCCAACGAGCTTGACGGGCATTAAGTCGTTTGGCAGAACGGATGTACTCAAGGTTCTTATGGTCTGTCCAAACGACAAAGGAACGGTCGCCCTCTCCAACCACTGTCGCCATTCGCCTAGGGCTAAGCGGATGGCGAGCAGTTCGCGGTTACCCACATCATAGTTGCGTTCAGATGGCGACAGGCGATGAGAAAAATAAGCGCAAGGATGAACCTTATCGTCAGACTGGAAGCGCTGGGATAGAATGGCTCCCACGCCTACCTCTGAAGCGTCAACCTCGACAATGAATTGTCTAGTGACGTCAGGAGTAACGAGGATAGGAGCGGACGTAAAACGTTCTTTTAGAAGATCAAAAGCTCCCTGGGCGGAACCGGACCACTTAAAACACGTCTTGACAGAAGTAAGAGCTGTGAGAGGGGCAGCAACTTGACCGAAATTACGAATGAAACGCCGATAGAAATTAGCGAAACCTAAAAAGCGCTGCAACTCGACACGTGACCTTGGAACGGGCCAATCACTGACAGCTTGGATCTTAGCGGTATCCATCTGAATGCCTTCAGCGGAAATAACGGAACCGAGAAAAGTAACGGAGGAGACATGAAAAGAGCACTTCTCAGCCTTCACGTAGAGACAATTCTCTAAAAGGCGCTGTAGAACACGTCGAACGTGCTGAACATGAATCTCGAGTGACGGTGAAAAAATCAGGATATCGTCAAGATAGACAAAAACAAAGATGTTCAGCATGTCTCTCAGAACATCATTAACTAATGCCTGAAAAACAGCTGGCGCATTGGCGAGACCAAACGGCAGAACCCGGTACTCAAAATGCCCTAACGGAGTGTTAAACGCCGTTTTCCACTCGTCCCCCTCTCTGATGCGCACGAGATGGTAAGCGTTACGAAGGTCCAACTTAGTAAAGCACCTGGCTCCCTGCAGAATCTCGAAGGCTGATGACATAAGGGGAAGCGGATAACGATTCTTAACCGTTATGTCATTCAGCCCTCGATAATCCACGCAGGGGCGCAGAGTACCGTCCTTTTTCTTAACAAAAAGAACCCCGCCCCGGCCGGAGAGGAAGAAGGCACTATGGTACCGGCGTCAAGAGACACAGATAAATAATCCTCGAGAGCCTTACGTTCGGGAGCCGACAGAGAGTATAGTCTACCCCGAGGAGGAGTGGTCCCCGGAAGGAGATCAATACTACAATCATACGACCGGTGAGGAGGAAGGGAGTTGGCTCGGGACCGACTGAAGACCGTGCGCAGATCATGATATTCCTCCGGCACTCCTGTCAAATCGCCAGGTTCCTCCTGAGAAGTGGGGACAGAAGAAATGGGAGGGATGGCAGACATTAAACACTTCACATGACAAGAAACGTTCCAGGATAGGATAGAATTACTAGACCAATTAATAGAAGGATTATGACATACTAGCCAGGGATGACCCAAAACAACAGGTGTAAAAGGTGAACGAAAAATCAAAAAAGAAATAGTCTCACTGTGGTTACCAGATACTGTGAGAGTTAAAGGTAGTGTCTCAAATCTGATACTGGGAAGATGACTACCATCTAAGGCAAACATGGGCGTAGGCTTGTCTAACTGTCTGAAAGGAATGTCATGTTTCCGAGCCCATGCTTCGTCCATGAAACAACCCTCAGCCCCGAGTCAATCAAGGCACTGCATGTAGCACCCGAACCGGTCCAGCGTAGATGGACCGACATAGTAGTACAGGATCTAGATGAAGAGACCTGAGTAGTAGCGCTCACCAGTAGCCCTCCGCTTACTGATGAGCTCTGGCCTTTACTGGACATGAATTGACAAAATGTCCATCAAATCCGCAATAGAGGCACAGGCGGTTGGTGATCCTCCGTTCCCTCTCCTTAGTCGAGATGCGAATACCTCCCAGCTGCATGGGCTCAGTCTCTGAGCCAGAGGAGGGAGATGGTTGCGATGCGGAGCAGGGAAACACCGTTGACGCGAGCTCTCTTCCACGAGCTTGGTGACGAAGATCTACCCGTCGTTCTATGCGGATGGCGAGAGCAATCAAAGAGTCCACACTGGAAGGAACCTCCCGAGAGAGAATCTCATCTTTGACCACTGCGTGGAGTCCCTCCAGAAAACGAGCGAGCAGCGCCGGCTCGTTCCAGTCACTAGAGGCAGCAAGAGTGCGAAACTCTATAGAGTAATCCGTTATGGATCGATCACCTTGGCATAGGGAAGCCAGGGCCCTAGAAGCCTCCCTACCAAAAACTGAACGGTCAAAAACCCGAATCATCTCCTCTTTAAAGTTCTGGTAATTGTTTGAACAATCAGCCCTTGCCTCCCAGATAGCTGTGCCCCACTCTCGAGCCCGGCCAGTAAGGAGTGAAATGACGTAAGCAACCCGAGCTCTCTCGCTAGAGTATGTGTTGGGTTGGAGAGAGAACACAATATCACACTGGGTGAGAAAGGAGCGGCACTCCGTGGGCTGCCCGGAGTAGCAAGGTGGGTTATTAACCCTAGGTTCCGGAGGCTCGGCAGGCCAGGAAGTAACAGGTGGCACGAGACGAAGACTCTGGAACTGTCCAGAGAGGTCGGAAACCTGAGCGGCCAGGTTCTCCACGGCATGGCGAGCAGCAGACAATTCCTGCTCGTGTCTGCCGAGCATGGCTCCTTGGATCTCGACGGCAGTGTTACGAACGTCTGTAGTCGCTGGGTCCATTCTTTGGTCGGATCCTTCTGTCATGCAGGTGAATGAGGACCCAAAAGCGACTTGGCGAAAACAGAGTCTTTAATCCAGTAACGTAATTCTACAAACATAAGACATAATTCCACTCGTAATGACGAGAACAGACTGGAGACTCGATCAAGAACTGCAGGTTGCCTCGGGAAGGCACTTGAACCTAGCAGACTCAGACACCTGCTCTCCACGCAGCATCTGAGGGAATCACGACACGACAGGGCGATACACAGACACAGCACGGTGAACAATAGACAAGGATCCGACAGGACAGGAACGGAAAACAAGGGAAGAAATAGGGACTCTAATCAGGGGAAAAGATAAGGAACAGGTGTGGGAAGACTAAATGATGATTAGGGGAATAGGAACAGCTGGGAGCAGGAACGGAACGATAGAGAGAAGAGAGAGAGGAAGGGAGAGAGAAAAAGGGGAACGAACCTAAAAAGACCAGCAGGGGGAAAATGAACAGAGGGAAAAGCAAAATGACAAGACAATCTAAGACAAAACATGACAATTCCACCCATGAGGCCAGTAGGTCATTTGACTGAAGGAAACGGCTAAAGAAAGATTTTTAAGCATGAGACAATTGACACATGGATGGTGTGTGTTTGCCATTCAGAGGGTGAATATGAGACAAAATATTTAAGTGCCTTTTAAAGGGGTACGTGCCAGGCGCACTGGTTTTAGTGCTTTAAATACTGCAACGCTACTGGGTTTATCACGCTCAACAGTTTCCCGCGTGTATTAAGAATGGTCCATCAAAGGACATCCAGCCAACTCCACAAAACTGTGGAAAGCATTGGAGTCAACATGGATCAGCATCCCTGTGGAAAGCTTTCGACACCTTGTAGAGTCCATGCACCAAGGAATTGAGGCTGTTCGTAGGAAAAAATGGGGACAACTCAATATTAGGAAGGTGTTCTTAACGTTTTGTACACTTTGTACACAGTATACATGTATACTGTGTACGTTTTGTACACAGTATACATACGGTACCAGTCAAAAGTTTAGAAACACCCACTCATTCACGAGTTTGTCGACTCTATTATTGTAGAATAATAGGGAAGACATCAAAACTGTAAAACTATAAAATAACACATATGGAATCATGTAGTAACCAAAAGGTGTTAAACAAATCAAAATATATTAGAGATTCTTCAAAGTAGCCACCCTTTTGCCTTGATGATAGCTTTGCACACTCTTGGCATTCTCAACCAGCTTCATGAGGTATTTAAATTAACAGGTGTGTATTGTTAAGAGTTCATTTGTGGAATTTCTTTCCTTAATGCATTTGAGCCAATCAGTTGTGTTGTGACAAGGTATTGTTGGCATTCCAATGCTTTGCCCCTGACCTGTACACAACAGCAAAAGAGAAGCGTTGAAGGGACAAGAAACACCTGTTGACCTGATCGTTTGTGTCCTTTCCCCTGGCCATCCAGATCAGAGGAGCATGGTCTGTGACCAGGGTGAAGTGGGTGCCAAACAGGTACAGTGGGGCAAAAAAGTATTTAGCCAGCCATCAATTGTGCAAGTTCTCCAATTTAAAAATATGAGAGAGGCCTGTAATTTTCATCATAGGTACACTTCAACTATGACAGACAAAATGAGAAAAAAAATCCAGAAAATCACATTTTATGAATTTATTTGCAAATTATGGTGGAAAATAAGTATTATTTCCATATATGTTATTTTATAGTTAATTATTCCAAAATGTAGAAAATAAATTGTGGGGAAAAAGATGGCATCCTATCTGAACAGTGATAAACATATTCTGTAGAAAGTATGTTATAAAAGGCCCCAAATTTTCCACACCCTGCTTAAAACATTTCCACGTGTGTAAATCCTAAAAACACATATTCTCAACTGTACGCTATGCGATTATAGATGCATGCAATGTGTATAAATAAATAAAACATGTTGCAGACTGTATTCAAAACTGTCAAAGAAACCTGGCAAGCTTGATAGCTAGCAGCTAGTCTACCTACTGTGCCAAGCAACATCTCTCCAGACTTTAGGGTTTGGCAGTATCTCAGGACAGATAGCAGTGGTTCCAGCAACTGAGGCTAACTGCTTCGCGGCTAAACAGGTAGGCTAGTAGACAAACGTTTCTTCAACTAAAAAAGTTTTTGAAAACAACAAACCGAGCTCAGCATATTTATTTATTTATTATCATTATTTATTTAACCAGGGAAAAATACATTGAGACCTAGGTCTCATTTCCAAATGTGCCCTGGGAACAATACAGGAAATACAATTATACACAATGTAAAACACAAAATTAAATAGCAAATATTATATACACAATAAACAATCAACCAAAACAGACACATTTATCAATATAAAAACACCTTTCTCCTAAACTGAGACAACAACACATCCAAATGAAAGGTCATTTGGAGAGGATTCCACAGGACAAGGTTCTGGTAGGAAGAGGTGTCCAGTGTTAACCAACCCTGTGATCTAGTGTTGTAATTCCAGTTTCTATATTTGGTCAGTGATGTTAAGTAAATTGGGTACTGACGACCTCATTTACTCATTTGCTTTCACCGTATGTGTTTGTATTGTTCTCTTTATTGTTTACCTGTTTGTATGTGAATGGAAGTGTAGACTATATGGCTTTAATGCCAGTGTCTGTGGTTATTCTCAGGTGGCTGCGCTGGGCTGGTTGTTTGGTGATAAGGCCTACCTGAGGAGTAGCTGGAACCTTCTAGACGGGTTGCTGGTGATGATCTCAGCCATAGACATCCTTGTCTCATTGGTGTCCAACAGCAGCCCCAAGATACTGGGTATGCTCCGGGTGCTGCGCCTGCTACGGACACTCAGGCCACTACGGTGAGTTGTATATACACACACACATGCTTGAGCACACACACGCTGGCACACGCACACGCGCACACATGACCAACGCACGGATGCGTCTTCTTTCTCGGAGAATGGTTCATGAGGTGCAGAAGAGCAGTGTGTGTGTTGGGCATGTTGGTGTGTTTGTGCGTGAGTGTGCGCATGTGCGTGTGTGTGAGTTTGTGTGAAAGGGAAGACTCAACAATGTTTCTGATGAGTTACATTGTCTCTATGATATATGGCCTGTCTGTGTGTTTGTTGTCATGCTGCTCAGTGTGAGCGCGTGTGTTTGTTCTTCCCTTGCCTCTTGCCTCTCCTCTCGTGAAGCTCTACCGACCTGCACTCAAATATTTATTAGCATCTCTGGAGAGCACAAAAATCTAATAGGAATTTTTCCTGCCCGATTTACCCACAAAACGCTGTGGGATAACCACTTCAATCTCCTACCTGACCCCTCTCAAATATGACTGACCCCTGACCTCTAGTGAAATGGAATCTACTATTCCTGTCTTTAGACTAGGATTGCTTTTATCATGTGTGTGTGTGTGTGTGTGTGTGTGTGTGTGTGTGTGTGTGTGTGTGTGTGTGTGTGTGTGTGTGCGTGTGCGTGTGCGTGTGTGTGTGTGTGTGTGTGTGTGTGTGTGTGTGTGTGTGTGTGTTTGTCCCCAGCAATATAAACCCATCAGATGAACATAAATAAAAAGTCCAAGTAATTTTCTTTGATAGAGTTTGTACAGCTGATGTGGGTACATGTACTGTCTATGGGGTTGATGTACTGTCTATGGGGTTGATGTACTGTCTATGGGGTTGATGTACTGTCTATGGGGTTCATGTACTGTCTATGGGGTTGATGTCTGTCTCTGGGGTTTATGTACTGTCTATGGGGTTGATGTCTGTCTCTGGGGTTTATGTACTGTCTATGGGGTTGATGTCTGTCTAGGGGGTTTATGTCTGTCTAGGGGGTTTATGTACTGTCTCTGGGGTTTATGTACTGTCTCTGGGGTTGATGTACTGTCTATGGGGTTGATGTCTGTCTATGGGGTGTATGTACTGTCTAGGGGGTTTATGTACTGTCTCTGGGGTTTATGTACTGTCTCTGGGGTTTATGTACTGTCTCTGGGGTTTATGTACTGTCTCTGGGGTTTATGTACTGTCTATGGGGTTGATGTACTGTCTATGGGGTTGATGTACTGTCTCTGGGGGTTATGTACTGTCTCTGGGGTTTATGTACTGTCTCTGGGGTTTATGTACTGTCTCTGGGGTTTATGTACTGTCTCTGGGGTTTATGTACTGTCTATGGGGTTGATGTACTGTCTATGGGGTTGATGTACTGTCTATGGGGTTGATGTACTGTCTATGCGGTTTATTTACTGTCTATGGGGTTTATGTACTGTCTATGGGGTTGATGTACTGTCTTTGGGGTTTATGTACTGTCTCTGGGGTTTATGTACTGTCTAGGGGGTTTATGTACTGTCTCTGGGGTTTATGTACTGTCTATGGGGTTGATGTACTGTCTAGGGGGTTTATGTCTGTCTCTGGGGTTGATGTACATTACATTTATATTTAAGTCATTTAGCAGACGCTCTTATCCAGAGCGACTTACAAATTGGTGCATTCACCTTATGGCATCCAGTGGAACAGTCACTTTACAATAGTGCATCTAAATCTGAAAGGGGGTTGGGGGGTGAGAAGGATTACTTATCCTATCCTAGGTATTCCTTAAAGAGGTGGGGTTTCAGGTGTCTCCGGAAGGTGGTGATTGACTCCGCTGTCCTGGCGTCGTGAGGGAGTTTGTTCCACCATTGGGGGGCCAGAGCAGCGAACAGTTTTGACTGGGCTGAGCGGGAACTGTACTTCCTCAGTGGTAGGGAGGCGAGCAGGCCAGAGGTGGATGAACGCAGTGCCCTTGTTTGGGTGTAGGGCCTGATCAGAGCCTGGAGGTACTGAGGTGCCGTTCCCCTCACAGCTCCGTAGGCAAGCACCATGGTCTTGTATCGGATGCGAGCTTCAACTGGAAGCCAGTGGAGGGAGCGGAGGAGCGGGGTGACGTGAGAGAACTTGGGAAGGTTGAACACCAGACGGGCTGCGGCGTTCTGGATGAGTTGTAGGGGTTTAATGGCACAGGCAGGGAGCCCAGCCAACAGCGAGTTGCAGTAATCCAGACGGGAGATGACAAGTGCCTGGATTAGGACCTGAGCCGCTTCCTGTGTGAGGCAGGGTCATACTCTGCGGATGTTGTAGAGCATGAACCTACAGGAACGGGCCACCGCCTTGATGTTAGTTGAGAACGACAGGGTGTTGTCCAGGATCACGCCAAGGTTCTTAGCGCTCTGGGAGGAGGACACAATGGAGTTGTCAACCGTGATGGCGAGATCATGGAACGGGCAGTCCTTCCCCGGGAGGAAGAGCAGCTCCGTCTTGCCGAGGTTCAGCTTGAGGTGGTGATCCGTCATCCACACTGATATGTCTGCCAGACATGCAGAGATGCGATTCGCCACCTGGTCATCAGAAGGGGGAAAGGAGAAGATTAATTGTGTGTCGTCTGCATAGCAATGATAGGAGAGACCATGTGAGGTTATGACAGAGCCAAGTGACTTGGTGTATAGCGAGAATAGGAGAGGGCCTAGAACAGAGCCCTGGGGGACACCAGTGGTGAGAGCGCGTGGTGAGGAGACAGATTCTCGCCACGCCACCTGGTAGGAGCGACCTATCAGGTAGGACGCAATCCAAGCGTGGGCCACGCCGGAGATGCCCAACTCGGAGAGGGTGGAGAGGAGGATCTGATGGTTCACAGTATCGAAGGCAGCCGATAGGTCTAGAAGGATGAGAGCAGAGTAGAGAGAGTTAGCTTTAGCAGTGCGGAGCGCCTCCATGATACAGAGAAGAGCAGTCTCAGTTGAATGACTAGTCTTGAAACCTGACTGATTTGGATCAAGAAGGTCATTCAGAGAGAGATAGCGGGAGAGCTGGCCAAGGACGGCACATTCAAGAGTTTTGGAGAGAAAAGAAAGAAGGGATACTGGTCTGTAGTTGTTGACATCGGAGGGATCGAGTGTAGGTTTTTTCAGAAGGGGTGCAACTCTCGCTCTCTTGAAGACGGAAGGGACGTAGCCAGCGGTCAGGGATGAGTTGATGAGCGAGGTGAGGTAAGGGATAAGGTCTCCGGAAATGGTCTGGAGAAGAGAGGAGGGGATAGGGTCAAGCGGGCAGGTTGTTGGGCGGCCGGCCGTCACAAGACGCGAGATTTCATCTGGAGAGAGAGGGGAGAAAGAGGTCAGAGCACAGGGTAGGGCAGTGTGAGCAGAACCAGCGGTGTCGTTTGACTTAGCAAATGAGGATCGGATGTCGTCGACCTTCTTTTCAAAATGGTTGACGAAGTCATCTGCAGAGAGGGAGGAGGGGGGGGAGGATTCAGGAGGGAGGAGAAGGTGGCAAAGAGCTTCCTAGGGTTAGAGGCAGATGCTTGGAATTTAGAGTGGTAGAAAGTGGCTTTAGCAGCAGAGACAGAGGAGGAAAATGTAGAGAGGAGGGAGTGAAAGGATGCCAGGTCCGCAGGGAGGCGAGTTTTCCTCCATTTCCGCTCGGCTACCCGGAGCCCTGTTCTGTGAGCTCGCAATGAGTCGTCGAGCCACGGAGCGGGAGGGGAGGACCGAGCCGGCCTGGAGGATAGGGGACATAGAGAGTCAAAGGAAGCAGAAAGGGAGGAGAGGAGGGTTGAGGAGGCAGAATCAGGAGATAGGTTGGAGAAGGTTTGAGCAGAGGGAAGAGATGATAGGATGGAAGAGGAGAGAGTAGTGGGGGAGAGAGAGCGAAGGTTGGGACGGCGCGATACCATCCGAGTAGGGGCAGTGTGGGAGGTGTTGGATGAGAGCGAGAGGGAAAAGGATACAAGGTAGTGGTCGGAGACTTGGAGGGGAGTTGCAATGAGGTTAGTGGAAGAACAGCATCTAGTAAAGATGAGGTCGAGCGTATTGCCTGCCTTGTGAGTAGGGGGGGAAGGTGAGAGGGTGAGGTCAAAAGAGGAGAGGAGTGGAAAGAAGGAGGCAGAGAGGAATGAGTCAAAGGTAGATGTGGGGAGGTTAAAGTCGCCCAGAACTGTGAGAGGTGAGCCGTCCTCAGGAAAGGAGCTTATCAAGGCATCAAGCTCATTGATGAACTCTCCGAGGGAACTTGGAGGGCGATAAATGATAAGGATGTTAAGCTTGAAAGGGCTGGTAACTGTGACAGCATGGAATTCAAAGGAGGTGATAGACAGATGGGTAAGGGGAGAAAGAGAGAATGACCACTTGGGAGAGATGAGGATCCCGGTGCCACCACCCCGCTGACCAGAAGCTCTCGGGGTGTGCGAGAACACGTGGGCGGACGAAGAGAGAGCAGTAGGAGTAGCAGTGTTGTCTGTGGTGATCCATGTTTCCGTCAGTTCCAGAGGCTACCGGATACCTGGAACTCCACGTTTGTCGTGCGCGCTGGGACCACCAGATTAGGGTGGCCGCGGCCACGCGGTGTGGAGCGTTTGTATTGTCTGTGCAGAGAGGAGAGAACAGGGATAGACAGACACATAGTTGACAGGCTACAGAAGAGGCTACGCTAATGCAAAGGAGATTGGAATGACAAGTGGACTACACGTCTCGAATGTTCAGAAAGTTAAGCTTACGTAGCAAGAATCTTATTGACTAAAATGATTAAAATGATACAGTACTGCTGAAGTAGGCTAGCTGGCAGTGGCTGCATTGTTGACTTTGTAGGCTAGCTGACAGTGGCTGCGATGTTGACACTACACTAATCAAGTCGTTCCGTTGAGTGTAATAGTTTCGACAGTGCTGCTATTCGGGGGCTAGCTGGCTAGCTAGCAGTGTTGATTACGTTACTTTGCGTTAAGAGAACGACAATAGCTGGCTAGCTAACCTAGAAAATCACTCTAGACTACACAATTATCTTTGATACAAAGACGGCTATGTAGCTAGCTATGTAGCTAGCTACGATCAAACAAATCAAACCGTTTGTCATGTTTGTCATTTATTATCATGTCTTGTCCCTGTGCTCCCCATGCTATTCGTTTCCCTCTGCTGGTCTTATTTGGTTCTTTCCCTCCTATCCCTCTCTCTCCCCCTCCCTCTCTCACTCTCTCGCTCTCTCTTCTCTCTATCGTTCCGTTCCTGCTCCCAGCTGTTCCTATTCCCCTAATCATCATTTAGTCTTCCCACACCTGTTCCCGATCCTTTCCCCTGATTAGACTCCCTATTTATTCCTTTGTGATCCGTTCCTGTTCCGTCGGTTCCTTGTTTTGTATTCCATGCTGTGATTGCGTTTCGCCCTGTCCTGTCGTGTTTTTTGCCGTGATTGTGTATCACCCTGTCCTGTCGTGTTTTGTGCCTTCTTCAGACGCTGCGTGTGAGCAGGTGTCTCAGTCGACTACGGCCTGCGCCTACCCGAAGCGACCTGCAGTCTGTGGCCGCTTCTCCAGTTGTTTTCCCCTCTACATCTAGAGGATTTCAGTTATTCCGTTTTGAACATTAATAAACTCTGTTTCTGTTAAGTCGCGTTTGGGTCCTCGTTCACCTGCATGACAGAAGGAACCGACCAAGGAATGGACCCAGCGACTTCAGACGCTCGTTACACTGCCGTCGAGATCCAAGGAGCCATGCTCGGCAGACACGAGCAGGAATTGTCTGCTGCTCGCCATGCCGTGGAGAACCTGGCCGCTCAGGTTTCCGACCTCTCTGGACAGTTCCAGAGTCTACGTCTCGTGCCACCTGTTACTCCCTGGCCTGCCGAGCCTCCAGAACCCAGGGTTAATAACCCACCTTGCTACTCCGGGCAGCCCACTGAGTGCCGCTCCTTTCTCACGCAGTGTGAGATTGTGTTCTCTCTCCAACCCAACACATACTCTAGAGAGAGAGCTCGGGTTGCTTACGTCATTTCACTCCTTACTGGCCGGGCTCGAGAATGGGGCACAGCTATCTGGGAGGCAAGGGCTGATTGCTCTATCAAATTCCAGAACTTTAAAGAGGAGATGATTCGGGTTTTTGACCGTTCAGTTTTTGGTGGGGAGGCTTCTAGGGCCCTGGCTTCCTTATGCCAAGGTGAACGGTCCATAACGGATTATTCCATTGAGTTTCGCACTCTTGCTGCCTCTAGTGAGTGGAACGAGCCGGCGCTGCTCGCTCGTTTTCTGGAGGGACTCCACGCAGTGGTTAAGGATGAGATTCTCTCCCGGGAGGTTCCTTCAGATGTGGACTCTTTGATTGCTCTCGCCATCCGCATAGAACGACGGGTAGATCTTCGTCACCGGGCTCGTGGAAGAGAGCTCGCATCAACGGTGTTTCCCTGCTCCGCATCGCAACCATCTCCCTCCTCTGGCTTTGAGACTGAGCCCATGCAGCTGGGAGGGATTCGCATCTCGAATAAGGAGAGGGAACGGAGGATCACCAACCGCCTGTGCCTCTATTGCGGAGTTGCTGGACATTTTGTTAATTCATGTCCAGTAAGAGGCCAGAGCCCATCAGTAAGCGGAGGGCTACTGGTGAGCGCTACTACTCAGTCCTCTTCATCTAGATCTTGTACTACTATGTCGGTCCATCTACGCTGGACCGGTTCGGGTGCTACATGCAGTGCCTTGATTGACTCTGGGGCTGAGGGTTGTTTCATGGACGAAGCATGGGTTCGGAAACATAACATTCCTTTCAGACCGTTAGACAAGCCTACGCCCATGTTTGCCTTAGATGGTAGTCATCTTCCCAGTATCAAATTTGAGACACTACCTTTAACTCTCACAGTATCTGGTAACCACAGTGAGACTATTTCTTTTTGATTTTCCGTTCACCGTTTACACCTGTTGTTTTGGGTCATCCCTGGCTAGTATGTCATAATCCTTCTATTAATTGGTCTAGTAATTCTATCCTATCCTGGAACGTTTCTTGTCATGTGAAGTGTTTAATGTCTGCCATCCCTCCCGTTTCTTCTCTCCCTACTTCTCAGGAGGAACCTGGCGATTTGACAGGAGTGCCGGAGGAATATCATGATCTGCGCACGGTCTTCAGTCGGTCCCGAGCCAACTCCCTTCCTCCTCACCGGTCGTATGATTGTAGTATTGATCTCCTTCCAGGGACCACGCCTCCTCGAGGTAGACTATACTCTCTGTCGGCTCCCGAACGTAAGGCTCTCGAGGATTATTTGTCTGTGTCTCTTGACGCCGGTACCATAGTGCCTTCTTCTTCTCCGGCCGGGGCGGGGTTCTTTTTGTTAAGAAGAAGGACGGTACTCTGCGCCCCTGCGTGGATTATCGAGGGCTGAATGACATAACGGTTAAGAATCGTTATCCGCTTCCCCTTATGTCATCAGCCTTCGAGATTCTGCAGGGAGCCAGGTGCTTTACTAAGTTGGACCTTCGTAACGCTTACCATCTCGTGCGCATCAGAGAGGGGGACGAGTGGAAAACGGCGTTTAACACTCCGTTAGGGCATTTTGAGTACCGGGTTCTGCCGTTCGGTCTCGCCAATGCGCCAGCTGTTTTTCAGGCATTAGTTAATGATGTTCTGAGAGACATGCTGAACATTTTTGTTTTTGTCTATCTTGACGATATCCTGATTTTTTCTCCGTCACTCGAGATTCATGTTCAGCACGTTCGACGTGTTCTACAGCGCCTTTTAGAGAATTGTCTCTACGTAAGGGCTGAGAAGTGCTCTTTTCATGTCTCCTCCGTTACTTTTCTCGGTTCCGTTATTTCCGCTGAAGGCATTCAGATGGATTCCGCTAAGGTCCAAGCTGTCAGTGATTGGCCCGTTCCAAGGTCACGTGTCGAGTTGCAGCGCTTTTTAGGTTTCGCTAATTTCTATCGGCGTTTCATTCGTAATTTCGGTCAAGTTGCTGCCCCTCTCACAGCTCTTACTTCTGTCAAGACGTGTTTTAAGTGGTCCGGTTCCGCCCAGGGAGCTTTTGATCTTCTAAAAGAACGTTTTACGTCCGCTCCTATCCTCGTTACTCCTGACGTCACTAGACAATTCATTGTCGAGGTTGACGCTTCAGAGGTAGGCGTGGGAGCCATTCTATCCCAGCGCTTCCAGTCTGACGATAAGGTTCATCCTTGCGCTTATTTTTCTCATCGCCTGTCGCCATCTGAGCGCAACTATGATGTGGGTAACCGTGAACTGCTCGCCATCCGCTTAGCCCTAGGCGAATGGCGACAGTGGTTGGAGGGGGCGACCGTTCCTTTTGTCGTTTGGACAGACCATAAGAACCTTGAGTACATCCGTTCTGCCAAACGACTTAATGCCCGTCAAGCTCGTTGGGCGTTGTTTTTCGCTCGTTTCGAGTTTGTGATTTCTTACCGTCCGGGTAGCAAGAACACCAAGCCTGATGCCTTATCCCGTCTGTTTAGTTCTTCTGTGGCTTCTACTGATCTCGAGGGGATTCTTCCTTATGGGCGTGTTGTCGGGTTGACAGTCTGGGGAATTGAAAGACAGGTTAAGCAAGCACTCACGCACACTGCGTCGCCGCGCTTGTCCTAGTAACCTCCTTTTCGTTCCTGTTTCCACTCGTCTGGCTGTTCTTCAGTGGGCTCACTCTGCCAAGTTAGCTGGTCATCCCGGTGTTCGAGGCACTCTTGCGTCTATTCGCCAGCGCTTTTGGTGGCCGACTCAGGAGCGTGACACGCGCCGTTTCGTGGCTGCGTGTTCAGACTGCGCGCAGAAGAAGTCTGGTAATTTTTTTCTGCTTCTGCTCCTGGTCTTGCTGGGTCTCAGTCTGTTCCCTGCCATCGCATCTCTCCTGTTCTTGTCCCTGCCCTTGCTGTGTCTCAGTCTGTCCCTAGTTCTCATTTTTTTTTTAGAGTAGTACCCTAGTTTCCCTTTTTATCGTTTTTCGTTACGGTCCTGAGGAGAGGAGTTGGGTTCTTTCTCGGGACGTGCTGGACCGTTTGATCTATGATTTCCTCCGTTGCTGCCAGTGTTCCTCCTCGAGAGCGCCAGGAGGCGCTCGGTGAGTGGGGGTACTGTCATGTTTGTCATTTATTATCATGTCTTGTCCCTGTGCTCCCCATGCTATTCGTTTCCCTCTGCTGGTCTTATTTGGTTCTTTCCCTCCTATCCCTCTCTCTCCCCTCCCTCTCTCACTCTCTCGCTCTCTCTTCTCTCTATCGTTCCGTTCCTGCTCCCAGCTGTTCCTATTCCCCTAATCATCATTTAGTCTTCCCACACCTGTTCCCGATCCTTTCCCCTGATTAGACTCCCTATTTATTCCTTTGTGATCCGTTCCTGTTCCGTCGGTTCCTTGTTTTGTATTCCATGCTGTGATTGCGTTTCGCCCTGTCCTGTCGTGTTTTTTGCCGTGATTGTGTATCACCCTGTCCTGTCGTGTTTTGTGCCTTCTTCAGACGCTGCGTGTGAGCAGGTGTCTCAGTCGACTACGGCCTGCGCCTACCCGAAGCGACCTGCAGTCTGTGGCCGCTTCTCCAGTTGTTTTCCCCTCTACATCTAGAGGATTTCAGTTATTCCGTTTTGAACATTAATAAACTCTGTTTCTGTTAAGTCGCGTTTGGGTCCTCTTTCACCTGCATGACACCGTTGTGCTGTAATGAAATGAAATGAAAATGTGATACTACCTGTGAATGCGACCGGGTTGTTGAGTGCGAAGTTCTATTCGGAAGACGTTGGCTAGCTGTTGGCTAGCTGTCGGCTAGCTGTCGGCTAGCTGTTGACTAGCTGTTGGCTAGCTAGCAGAGTCTCCTACGTTAAGGACGACAAATAGCTGGCTAGCTAACCTCGGTAAATTAAGATAATCACTGTAAGACTACACACTCTAAACTACACAATTATCTTGGATACGAAGACAGCAAAGACAGCTATGTAGCTAGCTAACACTACACTAATCAAGTCGTTCAGATGAGTGTAATAGTTTCTACAGCTGCTAATCGGTGGACGTTTGCTAGCTGGCTAGCTGCTGGGCAGAGCAGTGTAGACTACGTTAGGACGACGAAATACGAGAATTACGCAATTATCTTTGATACGTACTGATATGTACTGTCTATGGGGTTGATGTACTGTCTATGGGGTTGATGTCTGTCTCTGGGGTTTATGTACTGTCTCTGGGGTTTATGTACTGTCTCTGGGGCTTATGTACTGAAAGAAAGAGAGAGACATCACGGGAAGAGGAGAACACTAACAAAAGGGTTCCTCAAGGGTTTGGGAAGGCTAATGGTTCTATATGGAGCCATAATGACTCAAATAACCTTTTGAGCACTTTTGAGCTCTTCAATGGTTCTTTATAGTTCACAAGTTAGTTCACAGTTTTTTTCATCTGTTGTGTCATGCTATTACATGTTATATATAACTATGGCTGGTGATGATGTCTTGTGAAAGACTCATGTATGGCCTTGTGTCATTGAAGAAGTGTTGTCTAAATCAGTCAGTGGTTCTCATTTCCCTCCTCGGGAACCCCCAGCTATTCTAGAGGTAGTTCACTTGATTCAACTTGTCAATTAATTTAATAATAACACATATTGAATAAAAATATATATATATATTACATGGCTAATCAGAAATATATATTACATGGCTAATCAGAAATATATATTACATGGCTAATCATCAGAAATATATATTACATGGCTAATCATCAGAAATATATATTACATGGCTAATCAGAAATATATATTACATGGCTAATTATCAGAAATGTATATTACATGGCTAATCATCAGAAATATATATTACATGGCTAATCATCAGAAATATATATTACATGGCTAATCATCAGAAATATATATTACATGGCTAATCATCAGAAATATATATTACATGGCTAATCATCAGAAATATATATTACATGGCTAATCATCAGAAATATATATTACATGGCTAATCATCAGAAATATATATTACATGGCTAATCATCAGAAATATATATTACATGGCTAATCATCAGAAATATATATTACATGGCTAATCATCAGAAATATATATTACATAGCTAATCATCAGAAATATATATTACATGGCTAATCATCAGAAATATATATTACATGGCTAATCAGAAATATATATTACATAGCTAATCATCAGAAATATATATTACATAGCTAATCATCAGAAATATATATTATATGGCTAATCATCAGAAATATATATTACATAGCTAATCATCAGAAATATATATTACATGGCTAATCATCAGAAATATATATTACATGGCTAATCATCAGAAATATATATTACATAGCTAATCATCAGAAATATATATTACATGGCTAATCATCAGAAATATATATTACATGGCTAATCATCAGAAATATATATTATATGGCTAATCATCAGAAATATATATTATATGGCTAATCAGAAATATATATTATATGGCTAATCATCAGAAATATATATTATATGGCTAATCATCAGAAATATATATTATATGGCTAATCATCAGACATATATATTATATGGCTAATCAGAAATATATATTATATGGCTAATCATCAGAAATATATATTATATGGCTAATCAGAAAAAGAAACCATGTATGGGTCTTCAAAAGAATCTGCACAGAACCAGATTAACGACATCTTTATAGAACCACCTTCCCCATAAAGGTTTCTTTATTCCATTTAGAACCTCATGACCATGGTTCATTGTAGAACCTTAGGAAAAGGGTTCTTTATTGCACCATGCAGGTTCCATTTAGAACCTCATGACAATGGTTCTTTGTAGAACCCCCCCCAAAAAGTGATATGAACAGTAGCACCAAAAAGGGTTCTGCTGTGGTTACCAGCCAAATAACCCGTATAGATACAAAAAAAACTAAACAGAAATGAAGTGAACAGGGGATAGATAAAGAGAGGGAGAGAGAAATGCTGAGCTGGTGTTCTCTCCTCCCACCTACAAACACTACAGATTATCGCTCTGATTAGGAAATAATACATTCATCATTTATCCTTTCAGGGTATTAATTAGCTTTCAAACCCTGATACTCAGACGAAAGAAGAAGAGGAGAGAAGAAGTGAGTAGGGTAGGGGAGGGGAGGGGAGGGGAGGGGAGGGGAGGGGAGGAGAGGAGAGGAGAGGAGAGGAGAGAGAGGAGAGGAGAGGAGAGGAGGGGAGGGGAGAGGAGAGGAGAGGGGAGGAGAGGGGAGGAGAGGGGAGGGGAGGGGGGGGAGGGGAGGGGAGAGGAGAGGAGAGGAGAGGAGAGGAGAGAGGAGAGGAGAGGAGAGGAGGGGAGAGGAGAGGAGAGGAGAGGAGAGGAGAGGAGAGGAGAGGAGAGGAGAGGAGAGGAGAGGAGAGGAGAGGAGAGGAGAGGAGAGGAGAGGAGAGGAGAGGAGAGGAGAGCAGAGCAGAGCAGAGCATAAAAATGCCACAATATCAGTATGCTGGTCTGGGAGTCTGCGCTGTACTGAAGGCCGTCTCAGAGAAAGTTCAGTTAGTTTGACAGGAAAGTAAACTTCTGATCAAGCAAAGCTCTGAAAACGAGGGCTTACTGTATACAGCATTGCACTGTATATGTGGAAACCCTAGAGATACTCATAACATGGATTCTGAACTGAGCTTGTGTGGCAGGAATCTCATAGGACTAAATTAAAATAATGGAGAATATCAAAGCTTTACACAGCACTGTGGCATTAATAGCTAAAAAGCAGATCAATGTTTTATCACATAAAAAAATATAGCACACAACATGACCCCTCACCCTGTAAATGATGTAATTATCTGGAGGGTTCAATCCTTGGCACACCAGAGAATTGGACAAAATAATAAGTGTGTGATTTATTTGTGTGTTTTCCAGTTTGTCAGTTCAGAGGCTTTAGTTTCAGGACAGGAAAAGAGAAGAGTGGGGGAAGTAAACATGAGTCTGTCTGTGTTTTCCCCTGGAGCACTGGAGTGTGTATGGTTCACACACACACACACACACACACACACACACACACACACACACACACACACACACACACACACACACACACACACACACACACACACACACACACACACACACACACACACACACACACACACACACACACACACACACACACACACACACACACACACACACCTCTGTCAGATATACCTATCTGTCTGTTGTGACAGTGCAGGCAGAGGAA
This sequence comes from Oncorhynchus gorbuscha, assembly GCF_021184085.1. NCBI lineage: Eukaryota > Metazoa > Chordata > Actinopteri > Salmoniformes > Salmonidae > Oncorhynchus > Oncorhynchus gorbuscha. Next base: position 11,631,634 of record NC_060183.1, on the reverse strand, counting down.
GAGTTTCTGTTCATCTAACTCTGTTCATCTGCCTCCTCACAGAGTTTATTTGTTCTTTCTCATGTCTTCATTTCATGCATTCATCAAACTTGTAAATGTGAACTTGTTCTCAACTAGCCTACCTGGTTAAATAAAGGTGAAATATATATATATAGATATATATTTTTAAACTCCGTTCTGCTCAGTTCAGCTCAGTTCAGCTCATTTCAACTCAGTTTAGCTCAGTTCTAACACTCTGCATACTCTAAAGGTGGTATGGGATAGTCCCTGCGATATGGAACTGTCCAGGGAAGTCAGGAACCAATACACGCAGTCAGTCAGGAAAGCAAAGGCCAGCTTCAAGCAGAAATTCACATCCTGTAGCTCGAACTCCAAAAAGTTTTGGGACCCTGTCAAATCCATGGAGAACAAGAGCACCTCCTCCCAACTGCACTGAGGCTAGGTAACACGGTCACCACTGATAAATCCATGATAATCGAACATTTCAATAAGCATTTCTCAACGGCTGGCCATGCCTTCCTCCTGGCTACTCCAACCCCGGCTGACAGCTCGAAAGCCAAGTTAATAATCAGATCACTGACCATTTCGAATCCCACCGTTCCTTCTCCACTGTGCAATCTGGTTTCCGAGCCGGTCACGAGTGCACATCAGCCACGCTCAATATACTAAACGATATCATAACCGCCATCGATAAAATACAGTACTGTGCAGCCGTCTTCATCTTTCGACTCTGTCAATCACCGTATTCTTATCGGCAGAATCAAATGCCTTAGTTGTTCTAATGACTGCCTCGCCTGGTTCACCAACTACTTTGCAGACAGAGTTCAGTGCGTCAAATCGGAGGGCATGTTGTCCGGACCTCTTGCAGTCTCTATGGGGGTACCACAGGGTTCAATTCTCGAACCGACTCTTTTCTCTGTATATATCAATGATGTCGCTCTTGCTGCGGGCGATTCCCTGATCCACCTCTACGCAGACGACCCCATTCTGTATACTTCTGGCCCTTCCTTGGACACTGTGCTAACTAACCTCCAAACGAGCTTCAATGCCATACAACACTCCTTCCGTGGCCTCCAACTGCTCGCTACAGTCCCTGTTTTGAATCCAGGCTATATCACAGCGGTCTGAGGCCCTGCATCGCACTGCATCTCAGTACAAGAGATGTCGCTACCATCCCTGGTTTGAATCCAGGCTGTATCACAGTGGTCTGAGGCCCTGCATCTCAGTGCAAGAGGTGTCACTACAGTCCCTGGTTCAAATCCAGGCTGTTTCACAGCAGTCTAAGGCAATGCATCTCGGTGCAAAATCCTGGTCCAAATCCAGGCTGTATCACAACAGTCTAAGGCACTGCATCTCAGTGCAAGAGGTGTCACTACATTCTCTGGTTCGAATCCAGGCTGTATCACATCCGGCCGTGATTGGGAATCCCATAGGGCGGTGCACAATTGGCCCAGCATTGTACAGGGTCTGTCATTGTAAATAAAAATGTGTTCTTAACTGACTTGCCTAGCTAAAACTTCTTGCGGATCATTAGGACGCTACCGTGGCACCTGGCCAACATCCGGTGAAATTGCAGAGCACCAAATTCAAATGACAGAAATTGTAATATTAAACATTCATGAAAATACCAGTGTCTAACATAATTTAAAAGCTTAACTTCTTGTCAGATTAAAAAAATGCTTTACGGCGAAAGCACATCATGCGATTATCTGAGGACAGCGCCGGCACACAAAAAGCTTTACATACATTTTCCAACCAAGCAGATACGTCAAGAAAGTCAGAAATAGCGATAAAACAAATCACATACCTTTGAAGATATTCATCTGGTTGCAATCACAAGGGTCCCAGCTACATAACAAATGGTCCTTTTGTTCGATAAAGTCCTTCTTTATATCCCAAAAAAAGTATGTTTCAATGGCTGGCTTGACTCAGCAATCCACCGGTTTCCCTCGTTCAAAATGCATACAAAATGAATCCCGTAAGTTACCAATAAACTTATTCAAGACAAGTAAAACAACATTCCTAATCAATCCTCAGGTACCCTATTATGTAAATAAACTACAAAGTTTAAGACAGAGAATTAACGGAGACCATTAACGGAGATAAATAACGATGTACGAGCACAAGAAAAACTATAAATTCTGGCTAATTTATCAAAAAACAAGCTTGAAACTCTTTCTAAAGACTTTTGACATCAAGTGGAAGCCCTAGGAACTGCATTCTGGGAGGACTTCCTTTATATTCCCATTCCCAGCCATTGTAATCAGAGGTGAGCTGAAAAAAAAAATCTGGATGGTTTGTCCTCAGGTTTACGCCTGCCATATTAGTTCTGTTGTACTCACAGACATACTTGTAACAGTTTTGGAAACTTTAGAGTGTTTTCTATCCAATACTATTATATGCATATCCTAGCTTCTGGGCCTGAGTAACAGACAGTGTACTTTGGGCACCTCCATTCTTCCAAACTTCCGAAAACTTTTTCTAGCCTGAAGAAGTTAAATAAAGGAAAAAACAAAAATGGGAATCGAACCCACAACCCTGCCATTACTAGAGTCATGCTCTGCCAACGGAGCCACAAGTAGAGAAGAAAAAAGCGATCCTACACACTTCTCCAATTGTCCCAGCTAACAGTGCATTTGAGTGTGTGTTCCTCATTAGGAATGTTAATGATGCAATTATACAGCATAGAGGAGGTTCTGGGAGAAAGAGCGTGTGTGTGTGTGCGTTTGACAGAATAATGCATCAGTTTGTTTAATTGTGCACACACACACTGCTGTTCTCATCCATCAACTCCACGACCTCAACTAAGGTTTCACATTTTATATTTTAGTCATTTAGCAGATGCTCTAATCCAGAGCGACTTACAGGAGAAATTCAATCAAATCCAATCAAATGTTATTTGTAGGTAGGGGTAAAGTGACTATACATAGATAATAAACAGTGAGTAACAGCAGTGTAAAAACAAAGGGGGTCAATGCAAATAGTCTGGGTGGCCATTTGATTAATTGTTCAGCAGTCTTATGGCTTGGGTGTAGAAGCTGTTAAGGAGTCTTTTGGACCTAGACTTGGCGCTCCGGAACCGCGTTCTGGTACCGATTGCCGTTTGGTAGCAGAGAGAACAGTCTGACTTGGGTGACTGGAGTCTTTGACAATTGTTTCAGGCAATGAGGGTCATTACGTGCCTTGCTCAAGGGCACATCGACAGATAATTTCCCTAGCCGGCTCAGGGATTCGAACAAGCAACATTTTGGTTACTGGCCCAAGGTTTTTGTTAGCACCGAAATGTTCCCTTTAAGTCACCTTACGTCACCTTTACGTTCCCCTTAAGTCACCTTTAAGTCACCTTACGTCACCTTTACGTTCCCTTAAGTCACCTTAAGTCACCTTTGTCACCTTTACGTTCCCTCAAGTCACCTTAAGTCACCGTTACGTTCCCTTAAGTCACCTTAAGTCACCTTAAGTCACCTTAAGTCACCTTAAGTCACCGTTATGTTCCCTTAAGTCACCTTAAGTCACCTTAAGTCACCTTACGTTTATTGATGTATCCTCTCTGTCTCCACTCCTGTCATCTGTGTGTTTGGGCTCAGCCATCTTACCCTGTAGATGATGTAATTACCTGGAGGGTTCTATACTCATACTACCTCACCCTGTAGATGATGTAATATCTGGAGGGTTCTATCCTCATACTCCCTCACCCTGTAGATGATGTAATATCTGGAGGGTTCTATCCTCATACTACCTCACCCTGTAGATGATGTAATATCTGGAGGGTTCTATCCTCACACTCCCTCACCCTGTAGATGATGTAATTACCTGGAGGGTTCTATCCTCATACTCCCTCACCCTGTAGATGATGTAATTACCTGGAGGGTTCTGTCGTCATACTCCCTCACCCTGTAGATGATGTAATTACCTGGAGGGTTCTATCATCATACTCCCTCACCCTGTAGATGATGTAATTACCTGGAGGGTTCTATCATCATACTCCCTCACCCTGTAGATGATGTAATTACCTGGAGGGTTCTATCCTCATACTCCCTCACCCTGTAGATGATGTAATTACCTGGAGGGTTCTATCCTCATACTCCCTCACCCTATAGATGATGTAATTACCTGGAGGGTTCTATCATCATACTCCCTCACCCTGTAGATGATGTAATTACCTGGAGGGTTCTATCATCATACTCCCTCACCCTGTAGATGATGTAATTACCTGGAGGGTTCTATCATCATACTCCCTCACCCTGTAGATGATGTAATTACCTGGAGGGTTCTGTCGTCATACTACCTCACCCTGTAGATGATGTAATATCTGGAGGGTTCTATCCTCATACTCCCTCACCCTGTAGATGATGTAATTACCTGGAGGGTTCTGTCGTCATACTCCCTCACCCTGTAGATGATGTAATTACCTGGAGGGTTCTGTCGTCATACTCCCTCACCCTGTAGATGATGTAATTACCTGGAGGGTTCTATCCTCATACTACCTCACCCTGTAGATGATGTAATTACCTGGAGGGTTCTATCCTCATACTACCTCACCCTGTAGATGATGTAATTACCTGGAGGGTTCTATCCTCATACTCCCTCACCCTGTAGATGATGTAATATCTGGAGGGTTCTATCCTCATACTCCCTCACCCTGTAGATGATGTAATTACCTGGAGGGTTCTATCATCATACTCCCTCACCCTGTAGATGATGTAATTACCTGGAGGGTTCTATCCTCATAGCCCTCAGCGCTTAGGTCAGGGGAAGGCAACCCTGTTCCTGGAGTGTCGCCGGTACTGAGGATTTTGTTCCAACTATGCAGCACACCTGACCAAATCAAATGAAACAATTCAAATCAAGTTGTGTTGGTCGCAGACACATATTTAACTGATGTTATTGCAGGTGTAGTTAAATGCTAATCAGTTCAGTGATTGCCTAAATTCAACACACCTGTTCTTCCAGGATGATTAAATCATAGAAGTGAAGTGCCAGCGGCAGTCCAGGACCAGGGTGTTCTAGTCCTGCCGTAGACGATGTAATTATCTGGAGGGTTCTATCCTCGTAACCCTCGCCCCGTGACAGCATGCCTCATTAATTAAAACAGCCTCCAAACATTATGGAGAAGCATCTATCTCTCTCTCTCTCTCTCTCTCTCTCTCTCTCTCTCTCTCTCTCTCTCTCTCTCTCTCTGTATGTATGTATGTATGTATGTATGTATGTATGTATGTATGTATGTATGTATGTATGTATGTATGTATGTATGTATGTATGTATGTATGTATGTATGTATGTATGTATGTATGTATGTATGTATGTATGTATGTATGTATGTATGTATGTATGTATGTATGTATGTATGTATGTATGTATGTATGTATGTATGTATGTATGTATGTATGTATGTATGTATGTATGTATGTATGTATGTATGTATGTATGTATGTATGTATGTATGTATGTATGTATGTATGTATGTATGTATGTATGTATGTATGTATGTATGTATGTATGTATAGATATTATGGAAACTGCCTCATTCGGTGTATGGCCTTACCATAAAATACTTGGCTCCCCCTAACAAGCACCTATCCTCCGTGAACTCGCTGACCTCTCGTGTTTCCTCTGTTTCTCTCTCGCGATCGTGACTTTCTCTCTTTACAGTTTTCACTTTCTCTCAAACACAATCTCCTCTTATTGTTGTGGAGGGGATGATAATAATGATCATCATAATAATAATAATAATAATCTATAATTTTTCAGATGATACATAGCTATACAGTATATACCACACAGGAAAAGAGGGAGAGAGAGAGAGAGAGTTGTTTAGGTCAATTACAGAGCAGCCAGCCCAGATGGCGACGCCTGTGGCTCTCCCTCCCCCTCTTCCCCTTCGTTTCTCCTTCCTTCCTCGCTCCCCTTCCCCCTTCTTCCCAAGGCATCAGTGACAGTCAATTGCCCTCATACCTCCAGTACCTGCTCACCTGACATCTCATCACCTCTCTCTTTTCACTGTAGGTGGTGAATTACGTTTCTGGTCATCACAGATTTGTTACACAAGAAGAGATCAGTCTGTTCCTATCGCCCACCCGGTGCACTTGGAGAGTACTGGATGACTTCCATCTCCTCATGTCTGCCTTTGATTCATTTCCTTCCACTCTTTCCCTTTTTGACCTTTTCCCAGTCTCCTCCCACTCACAAGGCAGGCAGGGCGCTTGACCTCATCTTCACTATTGGCTGTTCGCCTACAATTCTCATTTCAACCCCCTTCCAGATCAATGCTTTCTTTCATTTTCTCTCCCTCTCTTCCCCAAACCTAGCCACTCAGATGGTCATGCGCCATCAGAATCTTCAGTCTCTCTCTCCAACTGTTCTCTCCTCTTCTATCCTATCATCTCTACCTTATGCTAAATCCTTCTCCCACCTGTCTCATGTCCTCTTTCCTACTGGCAAGCTAAGCCCTCCCCTACTGCTCTGTGGCTGAGTGACACATTGTGAGCTTACGGAACAGGGCTGAGAGCAAGTGAGTGAAAATGAAGGAAAACTAAACTTCCAGAGGCCCTATCATCCTTTCACTCCCTCTTCTCTACCTTCTACTCCTCTGCTAAAGTCACTTTCTATCACTCTAAATGTCAAACTCTTTGCCACCTTCTCTCACATTAAAGTTTAGTAATTTAGTAGACTTATTCCAAGCAATTTACAGGAGCAATTAGCACATTGACCGATTTTTCACCTTGCCTGCCTGGGGATTCTATTCAGCAACATTTTGGTTACTGGCCCAACGCTCTTATTAATTGCTAGGCTATCTTAAAGAAGTTAGAAGATATCCACTCCTTGAATCCCCTCACTCTCCAGATGAAATCCTTTGGCAAGTGATGTCCAGTCGCCCGGGAACCTGACCCTATTGAACCCATCACCTCCTCCCTTCTCCAACCTGCCCCTATTGAACCCGTCACCTCCTAGCCAGCTCCGTCAATCACTCCTGAGCTCCGTCAATCACTCCTGGGCTGCAGTCACCTATCCGGAGCCCCACCGGGCCTTCACAACTGGACTGCCGACGTTACCTGAACGCCCATCTGCGGCCTGCTAACCGTTAGCTGTCTTACCGGCTGCTCTCAGAATAGACATTCAGACCATTTATTTATTTTTATTATTATTATTATGTTTCTTCTTGGGCCTCTATAACTATATCTATTGTTTTTATTTTATTTTTGTTGTGTGATTTGGACTAATCCCCTCTACCACACGGAACCCCACTAATCTACTGATGGAACGGAAGAGGTGGCTAACAACAGACCTCCATCCTATGCTAGCTTGCTACCGATGTCCTGGCTAGCTGTCTAAATCGCTGTGACCCCCAAACCAACCACTCCACTCACTGGACTCTTTTGATCACTCGACTAAGGATGCCTCTCCTTAATGTCAATATGTCTTGTCCATTGCTGTTCTGGTTAGTGTTTATTGGCTTATTTCACTGTAGCGCCTCTAGTCCTGCTCACTATACCTTATCCAATTTATTAGTTCCACCACCCACACATGCAATCACATCTCCTGGTTTCAATGATATTTCTAGTGACAATATCTCTCTCTTCATCACTCAATACCTAGGTTTACCTCCACTGTATTCACATCCTACCATACCTTTGTCTGTACATTATACCTTGATGATATTTTATCGCCCCCAGAAACCTCCTTTTACTCTCTGCTCCAGACGTTCTAGACGACCAATTCTTATTGCTTTTAGCCGTACCCTTATTCTTCTCCTCCTCCTAGGCCCTGCAGTGCCTAGCTCCACTCCTATTCCCCAGGCGCTCTCTTTTGATGACTTCTGTAACCGTAATAGCCTTGGTTTCATGCATGTTAACATTAGAAGCCTCCTCCCTAAGTTTGTTCTATTCACTGCTTTAGCACACTCTGCCAACCCAGATGTTCTAGCTGTGTCTGAATCCTGGCTTAGGAAGACCACCAAAAATTCTGAAATTTTAATTTCCAAATTACAACATTTTCAGACAAGATAGAACTGCCAAAGGGGGCGGTGTTGCAATCTACTGCAAAGATAGCCTGCAGAGATCTGTCCTACTATCCAGGTCTGTACCCAAACAATTTGAACTTCTACTTTTAAAAATCCACCTCTCTAAAAACAAGTCTCTCACCGTTGCCGCCTGCTATAGACCACCCTCTGCCCCCAGCTGTGCTCTGGACACCATATGTGAACTGATTGCCCCCCATCTATCTTCAGAGCTCGTGCTGCTAGGCGACCTAAACTGGAACATGCTTAACACCCCAGCCATCCTACAATCTAAGCTTGATGCCCTCAATCTCACTCAAATTATCAATGAACCTACCAGGTACCGCCCCAAAGCCTTAAACACGGGCACCCTCATAGATATCATCCTAACCAACTTCCCCTCTAAATACACCTCTGCTGTCTTCAACCATCATTTAAGTCATTTAAATCTTTCAACCAAGATCTCAGCGATCACTGCCTCATTGCCTGCATCCGTAATGGGTCAGCGGTCAAACGACCTCCACTCATCACTGTAAAACGCTCCCTGAAACACTTCAGCGAGCAGGCCTTTCTAATCGACCTGGCCGGGGTATCCTGGAAGGATATTGATCTGATCCCGTCAGTAGAGGATGCCTGGATATTTTTTTTAAATGCCTTCCTAACCATCTTAAATAAACATGCCCCATTCAAGAAATTTAGAACCAGGAACAGATATAGCCCTTGGTTCTCCCCAGACCTGACTGCCCTTAACCAACACAAAAACATCCTATGGCGTTCTGCATTAGCATCGAACAGCCCCCGTGATATGCAGCTGTTCAGGGAAGCTAGAAACCGTTATACACAGGCAGTCAGAAAAGCCAAGGCTAGCTTTTTCAAGCAAAAATTTGCTTCCTGCAACACTAACTCAAAAAAGTTCTGGGACACTGTACAGTCCATGGAGAATAAGAACACCTCCTCCCAGCTTCCCACTGCACTGAAGATAGGAAACACTGTCACCACTGATAAATCCACCATAATTGAGAATTTCAATAAGCATTTTTCTACGGCTGGCCATGCTTTCCACCTGGCTACTCCTACCCCGGTCAACAGCACTGCACCCCCACAGCAACTCGCCCAAGCCTTCCCCATTTCTCCTTCTCCCAAATCCATTCAGCTGATGTTCTGAAAGAGCTGAAAAATCTGGACCCCTACAAATCAGCCGGGCTAGACAATCTGGACCCTTTCTTTCTAAAATTATCTGCCGAAATTGTTGCCACCCGTATTACTAGCCTGTTCAACCTCTCTTTCGTGTCGTCTGAGATTCCCAAAGATTGGAAAGCAGCTGCGGTCATCCCCCTCTTCAAAGGGGGGGACACTCTTGACCCAAACTGCTACAGACCTATATCTATCCTACCATGCCTTTCTAAGGTCTTCGAAAGCCAAGTCAACAAACAGATTACCAACCATTTCGAATCTCACCATACCTTCTCTGCTATGCAATCTGGTTTCAGAGCTGGTCATGGGTGCACCTCAGCCACGCTCAAGGTCCTAAACGATATCTTAACCGCCATCGATAAGAAACATTACTGTGCAGCCGTATTCATTGATCTGGCCAAGGCTTTCGACTCTGTCAACCACCACATCCTCATTGGCAGACTCGACAGCCTTGGTTTCTCAAATGATTGCCTCGCCTGGTTCACCAACTACTTCTCTGATAGAGTTCAGTGTGTCAAATCGGAGGGTCTGCTGTCCGGACCTCTGGCAGTCTCTATGGGGGTGCCACAGGGTTCAATTCTTGGACCGACTCTCTTCTCTGTATACATCAATGAGGTCGCTCTTGCTGCTGGTGAGTCCCTGATCCACCTCTACGCAGACGACACCATTCTGTATACTTCCGGCCCTTCTTTGGACACTGTGTTAACAACCCTCCAGGCAAGCTCAATGCCATACAACTCTCCTTCCGTGGCCTCCAATTGCTCTTAAATACAAGTAAAACTAAATGCATGCTCTTCAACCGATCGCTACCTGCACCTACCCGCCTGTCCAACATCACTACTCTGGACGGCTCTGACTTAGAATACGTGGACAACTACAAATACCTAGGTGCCTGGTTAGACTGTAAACTCTCCTTCCAGACCCATATCAAACATCTCCAATCCAAAGTTAAATCTAGAATTGGCTTCCTATTTCGCAACAAAGCATCCTTCACTCATGCTGCCAAACATACCCTTGTAAAACTGACCATCCTACCAATCCTCGACTTTGGCGATGTCATTTACAAAATAGCCTCCAATACCCTACTCAACAAATTGGATGCAGTCTATCACAGTGCAATCCGTTTTGTCACCAAAGCCCCATATACTACCCACCATTGTGACCTGTACGCTCTCGTTGGCTGGCCCCCGCTCATACTCATCGCCAAACCCACTGGCTCCATGTCATCTACAAGCATCTCCCACCTGTAGCACACGCTCCAGCAGGTATATCTCTCTAGTCACCCCCAAAACCAATTCTTTCTTTGGCCGCCTCTCCTTCCAGTTCTCTGCTGCCAATGACTGGAACGAACTACAAAAATCTCTGAAACTGGAAACACTTATTTCCCTCACTGGCTTTAAGCACCAACTGTCAGAGCATCTTACAGGTTACTGCACCTGTACATAGCCCACCTATAAGTTAGCCCAAACAACTACCTCTTTCCCAACTGTATTTAATTTATTTATTTATTTTGCTCCTTTGCACCCCATTATTTTTATTTCTACTTTGCAAATTCTTCCATTGCAAAACTACCATTCCAGTGTTTTACTTGCTATATTGTATTTACTTTGCCACCATGGCCTTTTTTGCCTTTACCTCCCTTCTCACCTAATTTGCTCACATTGTATATAGACTTGTTTATACTGTATTATTGACTGTATGTTTGTTTTACTCCATGTGTAACTCTGTGTCATTGTATCTGTCGAACTGCTTTGCTTTATCTTGGCCAGGTCGCAATTGTAAATGAGAACTTGTTCTCAACTTGCCTACCTGGTTAAATAAAGGTGAAAAATAAATATCTATACACCAAGTCACCAACACACATCTCTGTGTTCATGGCAGATATCTCAGCTTGGATTTCTGCCCACCACTTCAAACTCAACCTTGACAAGACAAAGCTGCTCTTCCTCCTGATGAAGGCCTGCCTGCTCCAAGACCTCCCCATAATGGTTGTCAACTCCACGGTGTCCCCCTCCCAGAGTTCACAGTACCTTGGCTTGACCCTGGAAAACAACCTGTCATTCTCTGCAAACATCAAAGCAGTGACTCGCTGCTGCAGGTTCATGCTCTACATCACACAGGAAGCGGAGCAGGTCCTTATCTGGGCTCTTGTCATCTCCTGTCCAGACTACTACAACTCTCTGTTGGCTGAGCTCCCTTCTTGTGCCATTAAACCCCTGCAACTTATCCAGAATTCCATAGCCCACCTGGTGTTCAACCTTCGCAAGTTCTCCTATGTCACCCCACTCCTCTTCACCCTCCACTGGCTTCCATTCGAAGCTCCTATCCACTACAAGACCATAGTACTTGTCTATGGAGTTGCAAGGGGAACTGCCCATCTTCCAAAATCGTCTTGTGACTCTCAAACCCGGGTCCGGGAGTGTAATCATCGCCTGACGCTAATTAGCACAACGCAACGGACATAAATCTTCCTAGAAAATATTCCCATTCATGAAAAATCACAAGTGAAATATATTGGAACACAGCTTAGCCTTTTGTTAATCACCCTGTCATCTCAGATCCCAAAGCTAGACAAGCATTTGTGTAAGTTTATCGATAGCCTAGCATAGCATTATGCCCTGCTAGCAGCAGGCAACCTTGTCACGAAAATCAGAAAAGCAATCAAATCAAATCGTTTACCTTTGATGAACTTTGGATGTTTTCACTCACGAGACTTCCAGGTAGATAGCCAAAGTTTTTCCCAAAATATTATTTTTGTAGGCGAAATAGCTTCGTTTGTTCTTCACATTTGGCTGTGAAATCGACCGGAAATTGCGGTCACGACAACGCCGAAAAATATTCCAAATTAGCTCCATAATATCGACAGAAACATGGCAAACGTTGTTTAGAATCAATCCTCAAGGTGTTTTTCAATTGGTTTCTCAGTAGAAGCGATTGGAATAATGGCTACCTCTGTACTTTACGCAAGATTTTCTCCGGGAGCATCATGTGAACACTTGCGCAATGTAGCCCCCTATGGGTATTCTTCAACATAAATGCGTAAAACTACGTCACAATGCTGTAGACACCGTGGGGAATACGTAGAAAGCGTAAGCCGGTTGGTGGCACATTCACAGCTCAATAGGGACTCATTGGAACGCAGCGCTTTCAAAATATGGGGCACTTCCGGATTGGATTTTTCTCAGGCTTTCACCTGCAACATCAGTTGTGTTATACTCACAGACAATATCTTTACAGTTTTGGAAACGTTCGAGTGTTTTCTATCCAAAGCTGTCAATTATATGCATATTCTAACATCTTGTCCTGATAAAATATCCCATTTAAAACGGGAACGTTTTTTCCAGAAATTAAAATACTGCCCCTAGAGTCGCAACAGGTTTGAAATAAATCCCCCCCACGAATCATAGTTTCACTGACACTGACTTTGCTTGTAGGTACCTTACTTGCTAGGATTTTGTTGTGTGGTTGTCCTCTCCCAGCTATAGATGACTGCATATATAATGTATACGTGCAAATATCAGTGTTATTGATCTTGTCTCAGTCCGCCCAGGTATCAGCCTTATCCCCATATCCTCCATATATCCTGTCTCAGTCCTTCTCTTAATGAGTTATTGACTTCCTCTCAATCCCTGCACCTCGCTCCCCGAATAAGAACTGCAAACATAAGAACGACTGGACTGATCTCAGCATGTTAGATAGTTACAGATATATAATGAGAAAGGCTCAAAAACAAGTAGAGGCGGACAGAGACAGGCAGGCAGGCAGGCAGAGACAGGCAGAGACAGAGACAGAGACAGAGACAGAGACAGAGACAGAGACAGAGACAGGCAGAGACAGAGGCAGAGACAGGCAGAGACAAGCAGAGAGAGAGGCAGAGACAGACAGAGACAGAGACAGTATGGTGGAGAGACAGTGAAGCGAGAAAGGTACTGGAGGGATAAGGGCAATTGACTGTCACTGATGACCTGTGACAGGAAGGAGGGAGAGGTGAACAACGGGAAGGGGAGAGGGGGAGGGAGGAAGGAGAAAGGAGAAGGAGAAAGGAAGGGGGAGGAATCTCTCTCTCTCTCTCTCTCTCTCTCTCTCTCTCTCTCTCTCTCTCTCTCTCTCTCTCTCTCTCTCTCTCTCTCTCTCCTGCACTCTTCCTCAGTCTTCCGAGTCTAACGTTGTGTTTCTGTCTCTCTCATCCAGTGTGATCAGCAGGGCCCCAGGTCTGAAGCTGGTAGTGGAGACTCTGATGTCGTCTCTAAAGCCCATAGGGAACATTGTGGTAATCTGCTGTGCCTTCTTCATCATCTTTGGTATCCTGGGAGTACAGGTGAGATCCGAACCATTTATGCACCCTATACAAAAAGGCCTAGCATATTATACATTTTCCCAAAAACAATATCAACCAACCAATATCAGGGAAAATGTTTCTTTCAATACCTTTGGTGTTAAGGGTTCTTCTGGGCTCCTTCCACACACCCGTCTCTCCTCTTGCCAGTGACAATGTTGGAACTGACAAGTGGCTAATATGTCATTACGCATAAGCACCCCCTTCTCCATTCACCCCCTGCCAGGGCTCTTAGGTCGTACATCAACAGGAAAGTGCTCTTCCGGGTTGTTTTCCACGATATAACTGAGGGCTCAACCCTGCTTGTCAAGCCGTATAGCTGGATAAGATGTGGTCGTAAGCCCGCTGTCCAATTTACACTTAATGTTCTGTGTGTCCTTGGAGTCCTTGGAGTCACGAAAATATGTTACCTGTGTGTATGTGCTTGTTTGGTGTCTGTGTCTGTGCATGAGTTACATGCTACCAATCACGAGAGGACATGCAAGGTCACTACGGAATCCTCTCATGGGATATGGCCTGAAGACCAATTGGTATTTACAAGAAAGTTGGCATTAGTGTGACCACGTGTGTGTGTGTGTGTGTGTGTGTGTGTGTGTGTGTGTGTGTGTGTGTGTGTGTGTGTGTGTGTGTGTGTGTGTGTGTGTGTGTGTGTGTGTGTGTGTGTGTGTGTGTGTGTGTGTGTGTGTGTGTGTGTGTGTGTGTGTGTGTGTGTTTTCTCCAGCTCTTCAAGGGGAAGTTCTTTGCGTGTCAGGGAGAGGACGTGAGAAACGTCACTAACAAGTCAGACTGTATGATGGCCAACTACAAGTGGGTCAGACAGCAGTACAACTTTGACAACCTGGCACAGGTACCATTCACAACACAACCAGACACAGGTACCATACACAACACAACCAGACACAGGTACCATACTCAACCCAACCAGACACAGGTACCATACTCAACACAACCAGACACAGGTACCATTCACAACACAACCAGACACAGGTACCATACTCAACACAACCAGACACAGGTACCATACTCAACACAACCAGACACAGGTACCTTTCACAACACAACCAGACACAGGTACCATTCACAACACAACCAGACACAGGTACCATACTCAACACAACCAGACACAGGTACCATACTCAACACAACCAGACACAGGTACCATACTCAACACAACCAGACACAGGTACCATACTCAACACAACCAGACACAGGTACCATACTCAACCCAACCAGACACAGGTACCATACTCAACACAACCAGACACAGGTACCTTTCACAACACAACCAGACTCAACACAACCAGACACAGGTACCATACTCAACACAACCAGACACAGGTACCATACTCAACACAACCAGACACAGGTACCTTTCACAACACAACCAGACACAGGTACCATACTCAACACAACCAGACACAGGTACCATACTCAACCCAACCAGACACAGGTACCATACTCAACACAACCAGACACAGGTACCATACTCAACACAACCAGACACAGGTACCATACTCAACACAACCAGACACAGGTACCATTCACAACACAACCAGACACAGGTACCATACTCAACACAACCAGACACAGGTACCATACTCAACACAACCAGACACAGGTACCATACTCAACACAACCAGACACAGGTACCTTTCACAACACAACCAGACACAGGTACCATTCACAACACAACCAGACACAGGTACCATACTCAACACAACCAGACACAGGTACCATACTCAACACAACCAGACACAGGTACCATACTCAACACAACCAGACACAAGTACCATACTCAACACAACCAGACACATGTACCATACTCAACCCAACCAGACACAGGTACCATACTCAACACAACCAGACACAGGTACCTTTCACAACACAACCAGACTCAACACAACCAGACACAGGTACCATACTCAACACAACCAGACACAGGTACCATACTCAACACAACCAGACACAGGTACCTTTCACAACACAACCAGACACAGGTACCATACTCAACACAACCAGACACAGGTACCATACTCAACCCAACCAGACACAGGTACCATACTCAACACAACCAGACACAGGTACCATACTCAACACAACCAGACACAGGTACCATACTCAACACAACCAGACACAGGTACCATACTCAACACAACCAGACACAGGTACCATACTCAACACAACCAGACACAGGTACCATACTCAACACAACCAGATACAGGTACCATACTCAACACAACCAGACACAGGTACCATACTCAACACAACCAGACACAGGTACCATACTCAACACAACCAGACACAGGTACCATTCACAACACAACCAGACACAGGTACCATACTCAACACAACCAGACACAGGTACCATACTCAACACAACCAGACACAGGTACCATACTCAACACAACCAGACACAGGTACCATACTCAACACAACCAGACACAGGTACCATACTCAACACAACCAGACACAGGTACCATACTCAACACAACCAGACACAGGTACCATACTCAACACAACCAGACACAGGTACCAAACACAACACAACCAGACACAGGTACCATACTCAACACAACCAGACACAGGTACCATACTCAACACAACCAGACACAGGTACCATACTCAACACAACCAGACACAGGTACCATACTCAACACAACCAGACACAGGTACCATTCACAACACAACCAGACACAGGTACCTTTCACAACACAACCAGACACAGGTACCATACTCAACACAACCAGACACAGGTACCATTCACAACACAACCAGACACAGGTACCATACTCAACACAACCAGACACAGGTACCTTTCACAACACAACCAGACACAGGTACCTTTCACAACACAACCAGACACAGGTACCATACTCAACACAACCAGACACAGGTACCATTCACAACACAACCAGACACAGGTACCATACTCAACACAACCAGACACAGGTACCTTTCACAACACAACCAGACACAGGTACCATACTCAACACAACCAGACACAGGTACCATTCACAACACAACCAGACACAGGTACCATTCACAACACAACCAGACACAGGTACCATACTCAACACAACCAGACACAGGTACCATACTCAACACAACCAGACACAGGTACCATACTCAACACAACCAGACACAGGTACCATACTCAACACAACCAGACATGCATGATATCATGTGTGATGTTCTCCCTCTCTCGCCAGGCTCTGATGTCTCTGTTTGTGCTGGCCTCTAAGGATGGTTGGGTTGATATCATGTATGATGGATTAGATGCAGTCGGAGTCAACCAACAGGTATACCACACACACACACACACACACACACACACACACACACACACACACACACACACACACACACACACACACACACACACACACACACACACACACACACACACACACACACACACACACACACACACACACACACACACACACGATGCAATTTATATACACAGGTTCAAGGAAACCATCTAACTGATCCTTGCAGAAGGTAAGACATTCTTGAGAAAAGTGCTACATTTTTCTTAAAGGGGCAATGTAGGAAAACATGTGATCTTCCATTTTCTATTTTATGATATTCCACACTAGGAGATTGAAATAACACTCTGAAATTGTGAAAATAACTTTTTGTTTAAAAGCCGTTTGAAAAAAATGCCTGGAATTTCAGCCTGTTCATGTGAAATGAGCGTTTTGACCGACAGAATAATACACCAATGACCGTTCATCTGGGTAAGGGGTGGGCTCCTGTCAGCCAATCAGGGCTGTGTATGTAAATATCTTCAAATTTCTTTCCTAACCACCACACGATCAGACTTAGGCAAAGGAGGCCCATTTAAATTAATGATAAATCATTTTATTTTTGGAGGTGTTTTTATGAAGAAAACACACATAGGGATTAATTAGATATCCGGTAATGACTGAAAAAGAATAAGTGCTACATTTGTCTTACTGTAACATCAGACAAAAACTCCACCCCCAAAACAAGTCGTTGTTTGTTCCATTAATTCCTATGCTAATACATCAACCCACACTGACTTAACTCATCATGATCAAACCCAAGTCCCCTTTCTCCTTGTGCTCTCAAACATGTCAAATCAAATCAAATCAAATGTTATTTGTCACATACATGTTTAGCAGATGTTATTGCGGGTGTAGTGAAATGCTGCTCTAACAGTGCAGTTATATCTAACGGTAATATACAACAATTTCACAACAATACACACAAACCTAAGTAAAGGATTGGGATTAAGAATATATAAATATATGGATGAGTAATGTAAGAGCAGCATAGACTAAGATACAGTAGAATAGAATAGAATACAGTATATACATGAGATGAGTAATGTAAGAGCAGCATAGACTAAGATACAGTAGAATAGTATAGAATACAGTATATACATGAGATGAGTAATGTAAGAGCAGCATAGACTAAGATACAGTAGAATAGAATACAGTATATACATGAGATGAGTAATGTAAGAGCAGCATAGACTAAGATACAGTAGAATAGAATACAGTATATACATGAGATGAGTAATGTAAGAGCAGCATAGACTAAGATACAGTAGAATAGAATAGAATACAGTATATACATGAGATGAGTAATGTAAGAGCAGCATAGACTAAGATACAGTAGAATAGAATACAGTATATACATGAGATGAGTAATGTAAGAGCAGCATAGACTAAGATACAGTAGAATAGAATAGAATACAGTATATACATGAGATGAGTAATGTAAGAGCAGCATAGACTAAGATACAGTAGAATAGAATAGAATACAGTATATACATGAGATGAGTAATGTAAGAGCAGCATAGACTAAGATACAGTAGAATAGAATACAGTATATACATGAGATGAGTAATGTAAGAGCAGCATAGACTAAGATACAGTAGAATAGAATACAGTATATACATGAGATGAGTAATGTAAGAGCAGCATAGAATAAGATACAGTAGAATAGAATACAGTATATACATGAGATGAGTAATGTAAGAGCAGCATAGAATAAGATACAGTAGAATAGAATACAGTATATACATGAGATGAGTAATGTAAGAGCAGCATAGAATAAGATACAATAGAATAGAATACAGTATATACATGAGATGAGTAATGCAGAATATGTAAACAAAATATGCACAGAACTGACACACTTCACAACTTTTTGGGGGAGTAAAAATGGATTCCCAATCAAAATCTTATCTTCCCTAACACCTAACCCTTAACCCCATCCTTAACTCCAAACCCCAAACCCTAACCCCAGCATTAACCCCAAAACCTTAACCCTAACCCTAACTTTTTTACAAATTCAGGACATGAAAATAGTCCTGACTCTTTCTTTTCTATTCTGATGACTTGTCAGGACATTGTGGTACTGACAACATGGGAAAACACACACACACACACACTCTCTGTTCCCTAGCGATACAGTAGCTGCTGTAGAACAAAGGCTTGGTTGGCCAGAGGCAGAGAAGTCTGGATTTTTACGTCAGCATTTCTGTCTGTGCTTTAGGAACTTGTCATTGATCTTCTCTGAGCTGCTTACTGTCCAACATTAAACAAACATCCAACACTCGTCTTGCTTCTTCCGCATGCCCTGTGCACTGGGTCTATTTATACATTTAGCTTTACTGATATACTGTTTTGTATAAAAAAAATGAACTGAATTATTCATGCAGGATTTATGCAGTCGTATCTATGATTTAAAGTGTTGACTGGAGCAGCAGGATAGGTAGATGTGTGACGGTGTCCTGGCATCTGGTAGTGTGTTCTTCACTAGGTGGATAAAGACACACAGACACACAGACACACACACAAACAGACACACAGACACACAGACACACACACACACACACAAACACAGCGTTTGCAGTTAGAACGTCGTCCACAGCGCTCGTTAACGTGTGTCTCCCCCTCCAGCCGCAGCTGAACCACAACCCCTGGATGCTCCTGTACTTCATCTCCTTCCTGCTCATCGTCAGCTTCTTCGTGCTCAACATGTTCGTGGGCGTGGTGGTGGAGAACTTCCACAAGTGTCGTCGCAGCCAGGAGGCCGAGGAGGCCAAGCGCAGGGAGGAGAAGAGACTGAAACGGATGGAGAAAAAGAGACGGAGTAAGGAGAAGGAGATGGCTGGTCGGTAGTCTTTCCACATCTTTTCTGAGTCCTGCTTGTTTTGGTTTGATTCGCTTTGATTTGACCAAAGCCAAGCGATTGAGAGGGAACGCGCTAAACCTGAAGTCGCTGCTATTTCTACTGTAGAAGTCCTTTTTCTTTCTATCTTCTCCCCGCTAGTTGTCCTCTCTCTGCCTGGTGGTCAGCGGTCACCCATTCTGGTCCCGGAGAGATACTTTGGTTCCAGCCCACCAGTAACTGTAAAACCTGGATAAGTGTTAGTTCTGGGCTGGAACAAAAAGCCCACACACACTGGGTTCTCTCTCCAGGATCGGAGTTGGTGCGCTGGTCTAGTAGAATAGACACCCCGCCCCCTTTTCCTGCCTGGCCTATCATAGAGAGCACACTTTTGACCGCCCCCTTGGAGCATGCCCAGTGAGTACTGGTGGGCGGGACTTGCATGATGTGGCACTTCCACAGGTAGAGGGAGGGGGGTGGGGTGAGGGGAAGGTAACGCCCCCTTCTATATCCCAACTCCTTTCCTGCATATAGTTGTAGTACAGCCGGAGGGGTAGGTAGAACTACAAACCAAACGAGGAAGTACCTAGATGCTGATCTAGGGTCTGATCTAATGGCTTCCTTCATATAGTAAGGGTTAGGGTTATACGATGGTCAGCAGATCCTAGATCTGTCCCCACCGTCCCTCCAGCTGTACAGGAACGGGTTACCAGATGCCCGATGTCCCCTCTCTCAACAGTAATTCCACTGCCTTCGAACCCCAGACATTGGACAAGAGAAGAGTGGATATTTCAGAAGCCGTATTGGCTTTAGAGATACTTTTGGTTTGATGAATCTAAGATCATTTTGATATTTTGTAATCAGATGTTGATGGTAGTTGACAGTGGGAATGCTTTCGTTCAAGTCTTGAGAAATACAGATGGATATGGAGCTTCTCTTGGAGACGTGGTCACCATTAACGTTCCCAGTCACTCACTCCCTCTCACACACATTCAGTCACTCACACCCTCTAACACACATTCAGTCACTCACACACATTCAGTCACTCACTCCCTCTCACACACATTCAGTCACTCACTCCCTCTCACACACATTCAGTCACTCACACCCTCTCACACACATTCAGTCACTCACACCCTCTAACACACATTCAGTCACTCACTCCCTCTCACATACATTCAGTCACTCACACCCTCTAACACACATTCAGTCACTCACACACATTCAGTCACTCACTCCCTCTCACACACATTCAGTCACTCACAACCTCTAACACACATTCAATCACATTCAGTCACTCACTCCCTCTCACACACATTCAGTCACTCACACCCTCTAACACACATTCAGTCACTCACACACATTCAGTCACTCACACACATTCAGTCACTCACACCCTCTCACACACATTCAGTCACTCACTCCCTCTCACACACATTCAGTTTACTCACTCCCTCTCACACACATTCAGTCACTCACTCCCTCTCACACACATTCAGTCACTCACACCCTCTAACACACATTCAGTCACTCACTCCCTCTCACACACATTCAGTCACTCACTCCCTCTAACACACACATTCAGTCACTCACTCCCTCTAACACACACATTCAGTCACTCACTCCCTCTAACACACATTCAGTCACTCACAACCTCTAACACACATTCAGTCACATTCAGTCACTCACACGCTCTCACACACATTCAGTCACTCACACAGACCGAACACACATTCAGTCACTCACACAGACCTCTCACACACGGTCTCTCTCTCTCCTCTTATGCTCAACCTCTCACACACTCCTGTGTCTGTACAGACATGTAATATAAGACCATTCATATCCATTGGTTTCTTTCTCAGTTTATTTTTCTTTACTTTATCTTTAGGTTTTTTATATTTCATCTTTAGGTGTACTATAGTTTATAGTGTATCTATAGTTTATAGTGTATCTATAGTTTATAGTGTATCTATAGTTTATAGTGTATCTATAGTTTATAGTGTGTCTATAGTTTATAGTGTATCTATAGTTTATAGTGTTCTATAGTTTATAGTGTTATATTGTTTATAGTGTTCTATAGTGTGTTTATAGTGTTCTATAGTTTATAGTGTTCTATAGTGTGTTTATAGTGTTCTATAGTGTGTTTATAGTGTTCTATAGTTTATAGTGTGTCCATAGTTTATAGTGTGTCTATAGTTTATAGTGTTCTATAGTTTATAGTGTGTCTATAGTTTATAGTGTATCTATAGTTTATAGTGTTCTATAGTTTATAGTGTTCTATAGTTTATAGTGTTCTATAGTTTATAGTGTGTCTATAGTTTATAGTGTATCTATAGTTTATAGTGTTCTATAGTTTATAGTGTTCTATAGTTTATAGTGTTCTATAGTTTATAGTGTTCTATAGTTTATAGTGTTCTATAGTTTATAGTGTTCTATAGTTTATAGAGTATCTATAGTTTGTATCTATAGTTTATAGTGCATCTATAGTTTACAGTGTATCTATAGTTTATAGTGTAGTGTTTATAGGGTATCTATAGTGTGTTTATAGGGTATCTATAGTGTGTTTATAGGGCATCTATAGTGTGTTTATAGGGCATCTATAGTGTGTTTATAGGGCATCTATAGTGTGTTTATAGGGCATCTATAGTGTGTTTATAGGGCATCTATAGTGTGTTTATAGGGCATCTAGAGTGTGTTTATAGGGTATCTAGAGTGTGTTTATAGGGTATCTAGAGTGTGTTTATAGGGTATCTAGAGTGTGTTTATAGGGTATCTAGAGTGTGTTTATAGGGTATCTATAGTGTGTTTATAGGGTATCTATAGTGTGTTTATAGGGTATCTACACCGGTTGAATATCGGGACCGTTTTAGTTTTATTAAATCTGTCACGTCAAGCTTGTTATTTTTCTGTTGCTTGGAAACCTTTTCTTCACAGTTGTGACTGAAACGGTAAACATGTTGACAGAGTGAGAGCATGTCTGAGTTAATGTATGTACAGTTAAGGTATAGCCCTTATGATTGGGCAGGTTTCAGAATCTATAGCTATCTTTTCAGGTTGACACAAGGGTTTTGGATGAGTTGTTTTCCTCGTGTAGAGGTTACTTGTCTTTTCAGGTTGACACAAGGGTTTTGGATGAGTTGTTTTCCTCGTGTAGTGGTTACTTGACTTTTCTGAAAGAGTTTAACTACACCAGAGGGGCTCTTTTTGTATTTCAATGATTTGTGACAACAGATCTTTTTAATTTGGGATTTGAAAATAGGCGATCGACTGAATCCGGAATCCTTTATCAAGTGTATCAAGGAGCTCACACTGGCCTCAGTATAAGTTGAAAAGACTGAAGTATGTGCTCGACCCAGCGCTATCATATTCATCTATTATCCTGTGCCCGTCTCCCACTCGTCCCCCTGACTCTCTCTCATCCAATCCAGTGGGTTGTCTACCCACGCTCAGACTCTACCACAGCCTCTAGGTTGTCTACCCACGCTCAGACTCTACCACAGCCTATAGGTTGTCTACCCACGCTCAGGCTCTACCACAGCCTCTAGGTTGTCTACCCACACTCAGACTCTACCACAGCCTCTAGGTTGTCTAGCCACGCTCAGACTCTACCACAGCCTCTAGGTTTGTCATGCTGGTGAATGAGGACCCAAAAGCGACTTGGCGAAAACAGAGTATTTAATCCAGAATAAACATTACAAAACAAAAAGCATAATACTACACGTAAAGACGAGAACAGACTGGAGACTTGATCGAGAACTGCAGGTTGCCTCGGGAAGGCACTTGAACCTAGCAGACTCAGACACCTGCTCACCACGCAGCATCTGAGGGAAACACGACACGACAGGGCAAAACATAGACACAGCACGGTGAATATAAATGAGGATCCGACGGGGCAGGTACGGGAAACAAGGAGAGAAATAGGGACTCTAATCAGGGAAAAGGATCGGGAACAGGTGTGGGAAGGCTAAATGATGATTAGGGGAATAGGAACAGCTGGGAGCAGGAACGGAACGATAGAGAGAAGAGAGAGCGAGAGAGTGAGAGAGGGAGGGGGAGAGAGAGGGATAGAAAGAGGGAAAGAACCTAATAAGACCAGCAGAGGGAAACGAATAGAATGGGAAGCACAGGGACAAGACATGATAATAAATGACAAAACATGACAGTACCCCCCCACTCACCGAGCGCCTCCTGGCGCACTCGAGGAGGAATCCTGGCGGCAACGGAGGAAATCATCAATGAGTGAACGGTCCAGCACGTCCCGAGACGGAACCCAACTCCTCTCCTCAGGACCGTAACCCTCCCAATCCACTAAGTATTGGTGACCCCGTCCCCGAGAACGCATGTCCATGATCTTATGTACCTTGTAAATAGGTGCGCTCTCGACAAGGACGGGAGGGGGGAGGGAAGACGAACGGGGGTGCGAAGAAAGGGCTTAACACAGGAGACATGGAAGACAGGATGGACGCGACGAAGATGTCGCGGAAGAAGCAGTCGCACAGCGACAGGATTGACGACCTGGGAGACACGGAACGGACCAATGAACCGCGGAGTCAACTTACGAGAAGCTGTCGTAAGAGGAAGGTTGCGAGTGGAAAGCCACACTCTCTGGCCGCAACAATACCTAGGACTCTTAATCCTGCGTTTATTGGCGGCTCTCACAGTCTGTGCCCTGTAGCGGCAAAGTGCAGACCTCACCCTCCTCCAGGTGCGCTCACAACGTTGGACAAACGCTTGAGCGGAGGGAACGCTGGACTCGGCAAGCTGGGAAGAGAATAGAGGAGGCTGGTAACCCAGACTACTCTGAAACGGAGATAACCCGGTAGCAGACGAAGGAAGCGAGTTGTGAGCGTATTCTGCCCAGGGGAGCTGTTCTGCCCAAGACGCAGGGTTTCTGAAAGAAAGGCTGCGTAGTATGCGACCAATCGTCTGATTGGCCCTCTCTGCTTGACCGTTAGACTGGGGATGAAACCCGGAAGAGAGACTGACGGACGCACCAATCAAACGACAGAACTCCCTCCAAAACTGTGACGTGAATTGCGGGCCTCTGTCTGAAACGGCGTCTAACGGGAGGCCATGAATTCTGAACACATTCTCGATAATGATTTGTGCCGTCTCCTTAGCGGAAGGAAGTTTAGCGAGGGGAATGAAATGTGCCGCCTTAGAGAACCTATCGACAACCGTAAGAATCACAGTCCTCCCCGCAGACAAAGGCAGACCGGTAATGAAGTCTAGGGCGATGTGAGACCATGGTCGAGAAGGAATGGGGAGCGGTCTGAGACGACCGGCAGGAGGAGAGTTACCCGACTTAGTCTGCGCGCAGTCCGAACAAGCAGCCACGAAACGGCGCGTGTCACGCTCCTGAGTCGGCCACCAAAATCGCTGGAGAATAGACGCAAGAGTGCCTCGAACACCGGGATGACCAGCTAACTTGGCAGAGTGAGCCCACTGAAGAACAGCCAGACGAGTGGAAACAGGAACGAAAAGGAGGTTACTAGGACAAGCGCGCGGCGACGCAGTGTGCGTGAGTGCTTGCTTAACCTGTCTTTCAATTCCCCAGACTGTCAACCCGACAACACGCCCATAAGGAAGAATCCCCTCGGGATCAGTAGAAGCCACAGAAGAACTAAACAGACGGGATAAGGCATCAGGCTTGGTGTTCTTGCTACCCGGACGGTAAGAAATCACAAACTCGAAACGAGCGAAAAACAACGCCCAACGAGCTGGACGGGCATTAAGTCGTTTGGCAGAACGGATGTACTCAAGGTTCTTATGGTCTGTCCAAACGACAAAAGGAACGGTCGCCCCCTCCAACCACTGTCGCCATTCGCCTAGGGCTAAGCGGATGGCGAGCAGTTCACGGTTACCCACATCATAGTTGCGCTCAGATGGCGACAGGCGATGAGAAAAATAAGCGCAAGGATGAACCTTATCGTCAGACTGGAAGCGCTGGGATAGAATGGCTCCCACGCCTACCTCTGAAGCGTCAACCTCGACAATGAATTGTCTAGTGACGTCAGGAGTAACGAGGATAGGAGCGGACGTAAAACGTTCTTTTAGAAGATCAAAAGCTCCCTGGGCGGAACCGGACCACTTAAAACACGTCTTAACAGAAGTAAGAGCTGAGAGAGGGGCAGCAACTTGACCGAAATTACGAATGAAACGCCGATAGAAATTAGCGAAACCTAAAAAGCGCTGCAACTCGACACGTGACCTTGGAACGGGCCAATCACTGACAGCTTGGACCTTAGCGGAATCCATCTGAATGCCTTCAGCGGAAATAACGGAACCGAGAAAAGTAACGGAGGAGACATGAAAAGAGCACTTCTCAGCCTTTACGTAGAGACAATTCTCTAAAAGGCGCTGTAGAACACGTCGAACGTGCTGAACATGAATCTCGAGTGACGGTGAAAAAATCAGGATATCGTCAAGATAGACAAAAACAAAGATGTTCAGCATGTCTCTCAGAACATCATTAACTAATGCCTGAAAAACAGCTGGCGCATTGGCGAGACCAAACGGCAGAACCCGGTACTCAAAATGCCCTAACGGAGTGTTAAACCCCGTTTTCCACTCGTCCCCCTCTCTGATGCGCACGAGATGGTAAGCGTTACGAAGGTCCAACTTAGTAAAGCACCTGGCTCCCTGCAGAATCTCGAAGGCTGATGACATAAGGGGAAGCGGATAACGATTCTTAACCGTTATGTCATTCAGCCCTCGATAATCCACGCAGGGGCGCAGAGTACCGTCCTTCTTCTTAACAAAAAAGAACCCCGCCCCGGCCGGAGAGGAAGAAGGCACTATGGTACCGGCGTCAAGAGACACAGATAAATAATCCTCGAGAGCCTTACGTTCGGGAGCCGACAGAGAGTATAGTCTACCCCGAGGAGGAGTGGTCCCCGGAAGGAGATCAATACTACAATCATACGACCGGTGAGGAGGAAGGGAGTTGGCTCGGGACCGACTGAAGACCGTGCGCAGATCATGATATTCCTCCGGCACTCCTGTCAAATCGCCAGGTTCCTCCTGAGAAGTGGGGACAGAAGAAATGGGAGGGATGGCAGACATTAAGCACTTCACATGACAAGATACGTTCCAGGATAGGATAGAATTACAAGACCAATTAATAGAAGGATTATGACATACTAGCCAGGGATGACCCAAAACAACAGGTGTGAAAGGTGAACGAAAAATCTAAAAAGAAATAGTCTCACTGTGGTTACCAGATACTGTGAGAGTTAAAGGTAGTGTCTCAAATCTGATACTGGGAAGATGACTACCATCTAAGGCAAACATGGGCGTAGGCTTGTCTAACTGTCTGAAAGGAATGTTATGTTTCCGAACCCATGCTTCGTCCATGAAACAACCCTCAGCCCCAGAGTCAATCAAGGCACTGCATGTAGCACCCGAACCGGTCCAGCGTAGATGGACCGACATAGTAGTACAAGATCTAGATGAAGAGACCTGAGTAGTAGCGCTCACCAGTAGCCCTCCGCTTACTGATGGGCTCTGGCCTCTTACTGGACATGAATTAACAAAATGTCCATCAAATCCGCAATAGAGGCACAGGCGGTTGGTGATCCTCCGTTCCCTCTCCTTAGTCGAGATGCGAATCCCTCCCAGCTGCATGGGCTCAGTCTCAGAGCCAGAGGAGGGAGATGGTTGCGATGCGGAGCAGGGAAACACCGTTGATGCGAGCTCTCTTCCACGAGCCTGGTGACGAAGATCTACCCGTCGTTCTATGCGGATGGCGAGAGCAATCAAAGAGTCCACACTGGAAGGAACCTCCCGAGAGAGAATCTCATCTTTGACCACTGTGTGGAGTCCCTCCAGAAAACGAGCGAGCAGCGCCGGCTCGTTCCAGTCACTAGAGGCAGCAAGAGTACGAAACTCTATAGAGTAATGGAGTTATGGATCGATCACCTTGGCATAGGGAAGCCAGGACCCTAGAAGCCTCCCCACCAAAAACTGAACGGTCAAAAACCCGAATCATCTCCTCTTTAAAGTTCTGGTAATTGTTAGAACAATCAGCCCTTGCCTCCCAGATAGCTGTGCCCCACTCTCGGGCCCGGCCAGTAAGGAGTGAAATGACGTAAGCAACCCGAGCTCTCTCTCTAGAGTATGTGTTGGGTTGGAGAGAGAACACAATCTCACACTGGGTGAGAAAGGAGCGGCACTCAGTGGGCTGCCCGGAGTAGCAAGGTGGGTTATTAACCCTAGGTTCTGGAGGCTCGGCAGGCCAGGAAGTAACAGGTGGCACGAGACGAAGACTCTGGAACTGTCCAGAGAGGTCGGAAACCTGAGCGGCCAGGCTCTCCACGGCATGGCGAGCAGCAGACAATTCCTGCTCGTGTCTGCCGAGCATGGCTCCTTGGATCTCGACGGCAGTGTTACGAGCGTCTGTAGTCGCTGGGTCCATTCCTCGGTCGGATCCTTCTGTCATGCTGATGAATGAGGACCCAAAAGCGACTTGGCGAAAACAGAGTATTTAATCCAGAATAAACATTACAAAACAAAAAGCATAATACTACACGTAAAGACGAGAACAGACTGGAGACTTGATCGAGAACTGCAGGTTGCCTCGGGAAGGCACTTGAACCTAGCAGACTCAGACACCTGCTCACCACGCAGCATCTGAGGGAAACACGACACGACAGGGCAAAACATAGACACAGCACGGTGAATATAAATGAGGATCCGACGGGGCAGGTACGGGAAACAAGGAGAGAAATAGGGACTCTAATCAGGGAAAAGGATCGGGAACAGGTGTGGGAAGGCTAAATGATGATTAGGGGAATAGGAACAGCTGGGAGCAGGAACGGAACGATAGAGAGAAGAGAGAGCGAGAGAGTGAGAGAGGGAGGGGGAGAGAGAGGGATAGAAAGAGGGAAAGAACCTAATAAGACCAGCAGAGGGAAACGAATAGAATGGGAAGCACAGGGACAAGACATGATAATAAATGACAAAACATGACAAGGTTGTCTACCCACGCTCAGACTCTACCACAGCCTCTAGGTTGTCTACCCACGCTCAGACTCTACCACAGCCTCTAGGTTGTCTACCCACGCTCAGACTCTACCACAGCCTCTAGGTTGTCTACCCACGCTCAGACTCTACCACAGCCTCTAGGTTGTCTACCCACGCTCAGACTCTACCACAGCCTCTAGGTTGTCTACCCACGCTCAGACTCTACCACAGCCTCTAGGTTGTCTGCCCACGCTCAGACTCTACCACAGCCTCTATGTTGTCTACCCACGCTCAGACTCTACCACAGCCTCTATGTTCTCTACCCACGCTCAGACTCTACCACCGCCTCTGTTGTCTACCCACGCTCAGACTCTACCACAGCCTCTAGGTTGTCTACCCACGCTCAGACTCTACCACAGCCTCCATGCTAATGCAGGGGGAAGAGAGTGTGTGTCACAAGCACCAGATGGTAGCAGAGCAGACTGTCAAAACATACAGGATCAACACTCTCCCTCTCCTTTTCCCTCTCCTTATCCCTTTCTATCCCTCTTTGCTTCACTCTCTATCTCTCTCTTTCTCCCCCTCTCTCTCTCTCTCCCTCTCCATTTCTCTCTTTATCTCACTCTCTCTCCCTCTCAATTTCCCTCTCTATAATTCTATCTCTCTCTCCCTTCCCCTCTCCCTCTTGCTCCATCTGTTTCCCTCTCTCTTATCTCTCTCTCTCTCACTCTCCTTTTCCATTTCTCTCTTTATCCCACTCTCTCTCCCTCTCAATTTCCCTGTCTTTAATTCTATCTCTCTCTCCCTTCCCCTCTCCCTCTCGCTCCATCTTTTTCCCTCTCTCTCTTTATCTCTCTCTCTTTATCTCTCCCCCTCTCTCTCTCTCTCTCCCTCTCCTTTTCCATTTCTCTCTTTATCTCACTCTCTCTCCCTCTCCTCTTCCCTCTCTCTTTATCTCCCCTTCTCTCTCAATTCAATTCAATTCAATTCAATTCAATTCAATTCAATTCAATTCAAGGACTTTATTGGCATGGGAAACGTGTTAACATTGCCAAAGCAAGTGAGGTAGACAACATACAAAGTGAATATATAAAGTGAAAAACAACAAAAATTAACAGTAAACATTACACATACAGAAGTTCTCTCTCTCTCTCTCATTTCCCTCTCTCTTTATCTACCCCCTTCTCTCTCTCCCTCTCTCTCCTTCTCCTTTTCTCTCTCTTTATCTCATTCTCTCTCCCTCTCAATGTTCCCCTCTTTAATTCCATCTCTCTCTCCCTCCCCCTCTCTCCCTCCCTCTCTGCTTCCCTCTTTTTATCTCTCTCTCTTTCTCCCTCTCCCTCGCCGCCGCTTCCCTGTCTCTCTCTCTCTCTCTCTGTATCTCACTCTCTTTGTCTCTCTCTCTTTCGCTCTCTCTCTCTCTCTCGATCTCTCTCCCCATCTGCCTCTCTGCTTTCCTCTCTCGCTTTATCTCCCTCTCCGTTTCCCTCTCCCTCTCTTTAATCCCCTCTCTCTCCAATTCCCTCTCTCTCTTTGTCAATTCATTTAAATTCAATTGAAGAGCTTTATTGGCATGGGAAATATTAACAAAGCAAGATAATAAACAAAAGTGAAATAAACAATACAAATGAACAGTGAACATCACACTCACAAAAGTTCCAAAATAATAGATATTACAAATGTCATATTTGTTAAAAATAGTTAATTTGCTTCTTCTTGAGACACTCCTTTGTTGCCTTGGCCGTGTGTTTTGGGTCATTGTCATGCTGGAATACCAATCCACGACCCATTTTCAATGCCCTGGCTGAGGGAAGGAGGTTCTCACCCAAGATTTGACGGTACATGGCCCCGGCCATCGTCCTTTTGATGCAGTGAAGTTGTCCTGTCCCCTTAGCAGAAAAACACCCCCAAAGCATAATGTTTCCACCTCCATGTTTGACGGTGGGGATGGTGTTCTTGGGCTCATAGGCAGCATTCCTCCTGCCAAAGATCTCCATTTTGGTCTCATCTGACCACAACACTTTCACCCAGTTGTCCTCTGAATCAATCATATGATCATTGGCAAACTTCAGACAGGCATGTATATGTGCTTTCTTGAGCAGGGGGACCTTGCGGGCGCTGCAGGATTTCAGTCCTTCACGGCGTAGTGTGTTACCAAATGTTTTCTTGGTGACTATAGTCCCAGCTGCCTTGAGATCATTGACAAGATCCTTCCGTGTAGTTCGTGATCATTGCAACTCCACGAGGTGAGATCTTGCATGGAGCCCCAGGCTGAGGGAGATTGACAGTTCTTTTGTATTTATAATCGCACCAACTGTTGTCACCTTCTCACCAAGCTGCTTAGCGACGATCTTGTAGCCCATTCCAGCCTTGCGTAGGTCTACAATCTTGTCCCTGACATCCTTGTAGAGCTCTTTGGTCTTGGCCATGGTGGAGAGTTTGGAATCTGATTGATTGATTGCTTCTGTGGACAGGTGTCTTTTATACATGTAACAAACTGAGATTAGGAGGAGATTAGGAGCACTCTCTTTAAGAGGGTGCTCCAAATCTCAGCTCGTTACCTGTATAAAAGACACCTGGGAGCC